>NC_139349.1:58688839-58811339 GCF_055883805.1 Amblyomma maculatum | reverse complement strand
CGAAGCTTAATTTTGGCAACAAGAAGCTGATGATCGGTGCCACAATCGGCCCCAGGCCTTGTTTTTACTGCTTGTATAGCGCTTCTCCATCTCTGCCGGCAAATAATATAATCGATCTGATTCCTGTACAGACCGTCCGGTGAAATCCATGTGTACAGGCGCCTCTTGTGCTGTTGAAAATGAGTATTCGCTATGGTCAGGTTGTTTTCTTGACAGAAGTCTACTAGCCTCTGCCCAGCTTCATTTGGCTCACCAAGACCGAACTTGCCTGTAATTCCGGATATTTCTTCACTCCCGACCTTAGCATTCCAGTCTCCTATGAGAAAAACGACGTCTGATGATGGGGTGCGGTCTAAAAGGCATTGTAGGTCCGCATAAAATCTCTCAATGTCAGCTTCTTCAGCAGCAGTGGTCGGTGCATAGACTTGGATAACTGTTATGTTGAAAGGGTGACCTTGGATCCGAAGTGAAATCATTCGGTCGTTTTTGGGGTTGTACCCTAGCACTGCTTTGCTCATTCTTCTGTTTACTATGAGAGCGACCCCATTCCTTCTCTTGGATTCGTGCCCACAATAAAATACATAATGGTCGCCGGAGTTAAATTCTCCCATTCCGGTCCACTTGAGCTCGCTGATACCCAAGATATCAATGTTCAATCTGTCCATTTCTCGCTTGACGATATCCAGTTTACCTTGCGTCATAGATCTTACATTCCATGTTGCTATGTGATATATCTCCTTGCAACATCGGACTTTCCGGTCGCTTCCCGACACATCCACAACTGAGCGTCCTTTTGGCTTTAGCCCAGCCGCTTCATTCGTCCTGGAGCTACTAGGAATCGCCCTTTGTTCGTCCCCAGTAACATGTGGGACGCCTTCCAACCTGGGGGGCTCATCTTCCGACGCCATATCATTAATGGTATTGTGACTGGCCATAGGGTTTTCTTGGCAGGAAATACTGGAGTGGGTTGCCATTACTTTCTTCAGTGAATCACATTTTGTCAGAACTCTCTGCCGTGACCTGTCTATCTTCGGTGGCCCTACATAGCAGAGCTCACGACTTCATCGAGTTTCGCAAGCCCCTCCGCCACGACAAGGCAGCGATCCATGAAAGGATCACTTTGATATAAAATGCTCCCGCGTGGTCTCTGCTATGGTCGTGCAACATTAAAGCAAACAGTATCCATCGTACAAATGCCTCTAATAAACCTTGTGGGCATCTAAGTGAGAAGGCTACAAGCAACAAGACGATTTACAAAGCCTACGCGGTAAATTTTTATGCATAATGAAGCACTACATGAGAAATCATGACGGAGCTTCTATGGTTGTAATGTTTCATTTCAGAAACACAATATTTAGTTATTTTGAGTGCAGTACAGGCTTCCTTTTAATTTTCTCCATTTTGGTTTTTTTTTCTTTGTGTGGACAGTCACTGCCGTTGCACTATTCTTGCGGTCTTTCTTGGTCAATAACTGCAAACAACAATTTGCTATCTAATAAGACGAGATGATGCCGATAGTAGCCAAGACAAGCGCCGTTCCTCAACCAAAAATCTTAAAGAGCACTAAAAAAAAAACATTTTTTTCTGCAATCTTTAGCGTAGCATTTCTCAAGTTAAATTTTTAGGCTGCTCCTATTCTTTAGCAAACAATTTACCATACCATGAAGTTCTCAATATGTGTTGCTTGGGCTGAAAAGATTGCATTGTGCTTATTGATTAATGCAAATGCTCATTACTGCGGACCCGACTGGCTAGTCAGAGAGAAATACTGGGCCGAAAGAAGCGAGAACGATGAGTGTGTTCCCATCGATCCGTCGCCATGGTCCAGCGTTTGTTTTCGCAATAAACGACGCCGCAGACGTTAAACAGAGGAGGCTCATCACGTAGCGTGGTATGTAGATCTGATTTGCCGGTGCCGCTCTGAGGCAGCCGCTACAGCACCCTCCCCTAAACGGGCAAGTGCGATGGCCAGACAAAGTGTGGGGCATCCGACCCAGAAATTAGCATGCGTTTCCCGGCACGTTTTAAAGCACTTACAGGCGAAGGCCAAGCGACTGCCCCTCCCTTCCTTTCTACCTTCCTACGAAAGAGAATTTACAGGATCGTAAACTAAAAACACTTCGTGGGGCCTCACAAACGAAGGCTTCACAGTGCATAGAAAAATTACCAGGACACACAGGGTTCCCCCTGAGCGAGTGGGGAAGGGCTAGTTCCAAGCGAAGCGTGTGTGTGTGGAGGGGGGTATCGAGTCGTCAAGCGGAGCACTGACACGGAAATGTCCTTTTTGGTGGGCCATTCCTAGCACGTCGTTATTGCAGAGTCCACATACTCCATGAGATCAAGTTCCATGCAGTGACTGCGGAAGCTGCAGCTCCAATTGGCGCGGTGGGGACTACAAAAAAATATATATATTCCTTCCAGCTCTGCATTGTACATGACGTTGTTCGGTCGCGTTTATTCTAGTCGCCACCGTGCGGTTGTGCCTGTCAGATGAGAAAGCAAACTGTTTTGTGTCTTTCTTAGTTAAAGCAGTTGTAATCTCGTGTACATGCCGATGGGCTCCTTTGGGCTGCAAGCAAATGAAATGCGATTCCTTCATGACCCGTTATTTTCTCAGTGCAGCACCGCATTGCCGAGACAGAACGCAGCAGCAGCAGGAAGGCAATGCGGCAGAACAAAGCACGAGTTTGACAAGGAAGGCTGGGGCGCAGAAGAGGCTTGTGCGAACATGGTCTTTGTTTGCTTCTTCTCGTACGATATAGGAGATGTGGGGTGCCATTTTTTTTTAATGTTCTTTTATTTATTTCGTCGTATGTGCGGTTCCTATTTGGGAAATTAAGATGCGCGACACGTATAGCACGCACCGGTGCGCACTCTTGTTCGCCAAGCGAGTGCAGGGTATGAGTTTCGCGGCGTAAAGTCAGAATTAAGGGGCCGACATTCCTGCCGCAGCGGTCAGAGCAAACTATATGCACGTGGGTGGTGCACTGCCAGAAAACGTGCACACAATGAAAGAAAGGCTGTCAAGTGGAGCAGTGGTAGTAAGAGCAAGGGCGAGGAACAATAACGGTCAGCAATAATTGGACACGAAAATACATTGATGCAGACTTTCGCGCCCAATAGTGTAACTCGATGTATAAGCGCAGTATTGTAAAGAAAGTGAAATTTTAAAAAAGTCTACTATGTGCATGAAAAGATCTGTTAACATCATATAATGGACAAAATTCTAGTTTATATTACAGCGAAATCTAGAGGTAGCTAAAATTATGAGCTAAGGTAACAAATTGCTGGTAATGGGGAAAGACAAGGTTAAGAAATGTGGTTAGACATTGTGGTCACGCCTGCGGCGGAATGTGGATTATCGCAGAGTAATCTCAAATACACTTGTGCTGCAATGAGCGAAATGCTGCTGGGGATGAAGACGGTGATATATAGTTACGATGAGGCGGTCTAAATATCTAGATTTCTGGACACGGGGGGGGGGGGGGGGGGGGGGTCATTGTGTTCCTACAGTGCAAGAGTATAGACCATGCAGTCAACCAACCAGACACACTGTTCTACTCGTTCTTTGTGCGACCGCCGCAGGCAGTGTTGACGATGCTTCCGCTACATTTTCGCTCCCAAACCGCGGAATCAAGAGGGGGGGGGGGAAACGAGAGCGCAGCTGATCGATTGTCACAGCACTATAGGCTGCACCGGGTACAGCTGGCTTGCCTGGAACGCGCGTGGATCGCTCAGCCGATGCGTGTCAATGCGTGAAACGCTTGCCGCAGACGTGCCGCCCGACCACGAAGCCTGAATCGGCCCGAATGCCGCGGGGTCAGCGAGTATAGCAATGCTGGGCGCCGGCGGCGTCGGCTGCTGTTGAAGGGTGCGGATTGTTCGCCATGCGCGGCCAGCCGGAATGACGACTGCGCATCAGTTTTCAATTTGCGGAAACGCGCTCTGATCCGGCGTGGTTAGTGGAAAGGAACATTGGTTCCCTATCATTTTATTTCTCTCCCTCTCTCTTTGTCTCCCTTTTATGGTAATTATTACTCGCATCTCCATACCTTTGTTTGAGCGGAACCGTCTCCTAGCTTTCTTCCATGTGGTTAAAATAAATGAAGGCTGCTCCTGCCTCGCTGTTGTGTTGAATCACGAAGATATTTTGCATACCGCGGGGCATAAATTTAAATATGCGCTCTCCAAACTTACGCACGCTGCTGACGTTTTTAAATTTAAGGCTCTTGCGAGATTTTTCTCGTCTATTGTAGTACCAAACATTGATAAAAACATCATTGCCCACGTGTTTGGTTTGCTTTGCTTTGATTTTGTGTTAATGTCCCAAAGCGACTCAGGCTATGAGAAACGCCATAGTAAGAAGCTCGAGAAGGTTCGACCACCTGAAATTCTTTAACGTGCCCTGTTTCGAAGCACTGTCTATAAAGCAAATGTTTGGCATGCTGCATAAATAATAGATTCGTGCAGATAAGTGAACAAAAATGACTGTTGTAAATTAGTCGCCAAGTGCAAAAAAAAAAAAAAAAAAAAAGTCCTAATGTGATCAAAGCAAAGGGGATAAAGATATGTTTTCTTCTTTAAAACAGAATGGGGAGAGCATGATAAAGAGGTGAAGAAGGAGAGGCAATTTTTGCAGACGTGTAACAAGAACAATAACCGCTAGGTTGCGATGCTCCGCCGCCTTTCATGTGATGGCAAGTAATTAATTTCCAAAGCGAGGTCTGGTTTTAACCATGAAATATTGCAGAGATGCCTGCGGGAGGGAATGAAATATATTTATCCGAACATATACAAATGAATCCCTGAAATATTAATAAGCTTGATCTCAACCATAGCCTTGAAGGCAGTAACTTATGGCAGTGAAACCAAGTAAAGGAGTACCATACACTGATAGCCCTAAGTTGTAATTGATAGCCGAAGATTAATCCAAATTGATGATGCTATTGATTATTTGAGCCGTGTATACCCGCTATCATTTCAGGGTGATTTACAAGACGGTAGCAAGGATAGATTGAAGCAATAGAAATCATGTATGTAATAATGTATGCGTACAATATTGCTGTGATATATATGGGGGCCTATAGAGACCATATATGCTTCAGTGCATGTTCGCTTGGCTAAATTCGAGATCGTGGAAACAGTGCAAAAAAAAAAGTATACTCCAGAGTATTTGACAGGTTAAGTATTAGGAGAATACCTGCATTGTAAACAACTCAGAAATTACGCGGACACTAGGCACTTTATAGTATTTAAATCTATTCACAATAGTCTATTGACATATATAAAAAAGATGTACACGTTCGACTATCATTTAACCAAATTTCACGAGCGTTAGTCATCCGCCGCAGCTGCAGTCGCTGCTGTCTCTTCAATCTTAGCTCGCTTCGGCGCTTGGTAAGCTTCTCAGCAAATGACTAGTCTGGCTTCTCATTGTTTGATGGTCTAGGCAGCCTGTCTGGCACGACTGTAGGCACTGCCTTTAGCGAGAGTGGCTTCCTCTACGCCACGCCGCCTTTTTGTTGTCATGCTACATGGTGAAATCACCTGGCACCATGTGTATGACTATACGTATTTAACTAGAATAAATGAAGGGTCAGCGCAAGTAAACCTTCATGAAGACAACGATGTTCAGTGCAGAGCGCGGAGTGTGTTGACAATGTTTGTCGCACCGCGCGAGTGTGTTGCAGTTTTACACGAGGCATGATCGGCTGCAGCGTTAGCATAGTTCTGTAATGCATGGGCTAAGGAAGCCAATCTGTTCGTTCTGATGCAGGTTTGAAAGCCAGTCGTAGCAATATCTAGCTTGCGCATATGAATAATCTTGGAGAATGAAGACGACGATGTTTGCTGCACAGTGTGAGAGTTCAAGGTCAAATCTTCGAAGAAAATAACCTTGAGGTATGACATGGGAGTAGTAGAGCTTACGCTCTAAGCTTCAAAGCGTAGAGAAAGCTTCTTGACGGATCATTCTTTTCGCCTCAAGATTTTCTAATTCCTCACAGAGCCATCATCTAGTAGAAAGTCACGCATAATTTGCATGAAATTTATGAGCAGGTATCTGTAGGCGAATTAGCAACGTGGCCATATACGTGCTTGCATGAAATCTTATTGCAGACATATGAAAAATGAAGGAGTCACAAAATATCGGTGAAAGATGAACAATCGGAAGCTTTGTACTGAATCCTATCAAACAATCAGCTTAGACATTTAGCACCCCTTATGCCTATTAAGGCGAACGCTGGCATTTGCGATGCGTGGCCACTCTCAACGCTTCATCATATGGTGCGCTACCACATGACCGGTGCGCGAACCCTCCGTATCCTTTGTTTATCTGATGGCGCCTACTGCGCTAGGTCACGTGACGTGGTGAGGTGATTAAGGCTAAATTCGCACACGAAAATAGGTAACGCTAAAATAATTATAATTAAATAAATAGTTTGTGAACTGTTCGTGGCTATTGTACGATGTAATGAACTGTTGCAGCTCTGTAAAGTACGAGAAACGTGGAGCCTAAATCTGGAAAGCGACTAATTGAGGGGAGCTTATTAATGGGGAAACGTTCTAGGTCTTAGAGAGCTTTGATATTTATCGAAATTATTGACTATCTTTCGTCATTTCTCGCTATTCTCACGCTAGTATTTTTTTACGATGAACTCAGCTAAACGTGAGCCATGCTTGGCCTCCGAAGACATATATGTCTGCCGCATCAGCTTCGTTCTGTTAGTCTTCTCATGCCTCTTAACAATACCTTAGCGATGCTGAAGTGGGCACTTGCCAATAACTACAAATGCGACCTCATCCTCTAAGTCAGAAGTTCAAAGTAAGGCAATAAAAATTACCATGAGCTCATATCATATACGAGGCAGCGCTCAAAGCAAGGCTTCTCGCTTGTACTTTGTACGTTGAAGCTAATGAATAAACATATCCGCACTTATAGCAATACTTCTAATTTAACTATTTCTCAGAGCGAGCATGCTTTTTAAGCAAATGAAGGACCATATGAGCGATAATGCACAAATGAAATAGTAATAGAACAAGCGCCACCCATGGCGTTAAATAATGAGTGGAACGCGAGTTCCTGCCATAGCAGATAATCGGAAAATAACCGGACACATGTTTTATACATTTTCGGGACTCTAACATCCTCCATTATTTACCTCGTTAATCAACCTCAGAACTTTTGCAAAGCATAGGCTTCAGTACGCTACAGCGCCCGTGTCTATGCGGCATAAATTCGAAGGTCCCTAAAAACCTCATTACCCCTTGCTTGAAATGCACTGTTCATTGAATGGATGTGTGCTTTGTTTTTGTAGAAGCATGTACCACTGAAAAAAGCTTTATGATAAAATAATCTTTAGAGGCTTCATCAAAAAGTATAGGAATATTATATATATATATAATATATATATATATATATATATTGTAAAAGAAGGCTAGGTCGAGACGGCGAGGTCGTGACGGCAAGGACAGCCAAGCCTTGTCTAGCGTTTTAATCCGATCACGAACCCAGGCGCGCGCCGGAGCCGGCACCGCGGGACGATGATGATGGTATGTACAAATGAAAGAAGAAGATCATGACATGTACAAATGAAAGAAGGTCCACAGAAGGCTCACACAATCTGCCCGGGGGGCGGGAAGCGGCCAGCCTGGTCGCTCCTAATTAACCGATGTACCGCGGCGCACAAACGGTTTCAAGCGAGAAACATGAACAATTTCAGTTCCACGGTGGCGTCGATCGGCTGGGGGATCAACAGGCGTGACTTTGTAGTTAACTGGAGAAGTTTGGCTGATAATCTCGTAGGGACCAAGGTAGCGGTGGTGGAATTTGTCACTAAGGCCAGGGGTGCGCAGTGGTGTATTCAACAGTACTTCGTCACCGGGACGATAAGAGACCACGCGATGCGTAGAATCGTAGCGACTCTTGCGGTCTTCCTGGCACGCTGCTGTGTTGAGGCGGGCAAGATGACGGCATCTGGCCACACGAGATAAGAACTGGGTAGGTACTGATGTGGAGTAGTCGGGCGTAGAGAAGAAGGAAGCGTCGAGAATTGTAGTGGGAGGACGGCCACGAACGAGGAAAAATTGAGAATAACCGGTAGTCCGCTGTACTGCTGTGTTATAGGCGAAAGTGACGAATGGTAGAATAGTGTCCCAATTTCGATGATCCGGTGTGATGTACATGGAGATCATATCCGATAAGGTGCGGTGAAATCTCTCAGTCAGCCCGTTAGTCTGGGGATGGTAGCTTGAGGTTGTCTTATGAAGGGTGGATGACGCGTGAAGAACTTCGGCAACGACTGCCGATAAGAAGGCCGTCCGCGGTCACTTAGGAGCACCCGAGGAGCGCCATGACGCAATACAATTGATCGCAAAAAGAAATTTGCTACTTCTTGAGCGGAACCGGTCGGTACAGGTGCTGTCTCAGCGTAGCGTGTAAGGTGGTCGACAGCTGTTATAATCCAATGGTTACCCCCATCGGAGAGAGGTAGGGGACCATATAAGTCAATGCCGACTACGTCGAATGGCGTGGCGGGACAAGGAACAGGTTGTAGAAGGCCAGCGGGCGAAGACGTTGGCCGTTTGCGACGTTGGCACAGAGGGCAGGATGCGACGTATTTGGTAACGCAGGAAGATAGGCCAGGCCAAAAGAATCGTTTTTTCACTCGGTCGTAGGTTTTGTCAACACCAAGGTGACCTGCAGTAGCGTCATCGTGGAGAGCCGCCAGTATACGTGGACGAAGCACACGCGGCACGACTGGATCCAGCGAGTTCCATCAGGGCAATACACGAAGCGGAGTAGGATGCCATCTTCGAGCTTAAAATTGCGAAGTTGTCGGCGAAGTCGAGCATTGGGTGGGTCCGAAGCGCCAATAAGGCGGTCGATGATGGGTCGGCAGTAGGCATCGGCTAATTGCTGTGAGCGGAGAGCGTGTTTGTTTTCAGAGTCATCAAATGAAACTGTTGTGATATACGTCGGAGAAAGAGATGGTCGGCTGTGGTCATAGGTGGAAATGCATTGGGAAGAAAAACAGCAAGCCGATTCCGAAAGTGGACAGCGAGAAAGAGCGTCGGCGTCTTGGTGTTGGCGACCCGATTTATAAGTGACGTCGAAATTGTATTCTTGCAGGCGTAGAATCCAACGGCCAAGTCGGCCTGTCAAATTTTTGAGCGAAGACAACCAGCAAAGAGCATGGTGATCGGTCACAACTGTGAAATGCCGACCATATAGGTAAGGGCGAAATTTTTGGACAGCCCAGACGACGGCAAGGCACTCCTGCTCGGTAATGGTGTAGTTTTTCTCAGCTGGAGTCATAGTCCGACTGGCGAAGGCAATCACTTTCTCACGCGAAGTTGCATCGCGCTGCAGGAGTACAGCTCCAAGACCGAGACCACTAGCATCAGTGTGCAGGATGGTTGGAGCGCTGTCACTGAAGTGGCCAAGAACAGGGTCTGATGTGAGGGCGTGCTTCAGATTATTAAAAGCGGCTTCGCACTGTTCAGTCCACACGAAAGTGCTGCGTGCTTTAAGTAGTTCATGAAGTGGAGCAGCAATACTTGCAAAATGCCTTAGAAAACGCCGGAAATAAGACGCCAGGCCGAGAAAACTGCGCAATTCTGTAATCCGTTGTGGACGAGCAAAGTTCAAGACCGCGATGATTTTTTCAGGGTCTGGACGAATGACGTCATGGCTGACTAGATGTCCCAATATTTTAATTTCCTTCTGTGCAAAGTGGCACTTATTGGTGTTGAGCTGAAGGCCCGCTGAAGCGAGACACGTGAGGACCTCATTCAGGCGCGTGAGATGGTCGTTAAAAGTTGACGAAAAGATGACAATGTCATCCAAGTAACATAAACAGGTTCTCCATTTTAGGCCACGAAGCACAGTATCGATCATTCTTTCAAATGTCGCTGGTGCGTTACAAAGCCCGAAAGGCATAACATTAAATTCGTAAAGGCCATCGGGAGTTGAGAAAGCGGTTTTTTCTTTATCGTCCTCGTGCATAGGTATTTGCCAATAACCTGAGCGGAGGTCCAAAGTCGAGAAATATTCGGCGCCTTGGAGAGAGTCAAGGGCCTTGGCATTGGGTATACATCTTTGCGGGTAATTTTGTTGAGTGCCCGGTAATCAACACAACAGCGTACCGAGCCGTCCTTTTTTTTTTAACTAACACTACTGGGGAGGACCATGGGCTTGTCGAGGGACGAATAATATTGCGATGGAGCATGTCATTTACATTTTCTTCAATTACTTTTCGTTCAGAGAGGGAAACCCGATAAGGCCGTCGGCGAACGATAGAGTTACCTTCAGTAATGATGCGATGTTGCGCAACACTAGTCCGTCCCAGTGGTGGAGAAGTGGCATCAAAAATGGCTTGGTGGTGTCGAAGCAATGTCAGCAGTTCTTGGCGTTGGTTCGGCGTGAGGTTAGGATTAATAGTCTTTGTGAGAACAGAAAGAGAGACGTCTGGCGAAACACGGCGCTGAGGCAGAGGGGCGGTGAGCACCATCAAGGACAAAGGTTGAACATCCACCATGCAGGGGAGAGAAGTTCCTTTTGGGAGCACGAGGGATTCACGTGAAGTGTTAGTGGCCGCTACTGTCGCTGAGCCGTTGCAGAACCTCACAAGACTAGACGGGAAGGCGATACCACGTGCAAGATGACGATGAGATGGTGCGATGAGTACGTCCTCGTCAGTGATGTGGTCAGAAACAACGGTAAGCAGTTTTTCGCACTGAGGAGGCAAAACAGTATCAGCGGCAGCAACTAGGGGATGATGTCGTTCAGAAACTTCAGATGAAAAATCGCTGTCTGTCATATGGATAACACGGTCGCCACAAGAAATTAACGCCGATGCGGTTGACAAAAAATCCCATTCTAAAATCATCAGATGCGCACATGGTGAGAGCACAGCAAACTGCACATGATGGCGGACGCCGTCAATAACAATTCGTACGGTGCACTTTGCTAAAGGGCGCAAAGGGACGTCATTGGCTCCACGGAGTTCAGGCCCATCATATGGTGTCGTCACTTTTCGCAAACGGTAGCACAAATCAGCGTGAATGACAGAAATTGCAGCTCCTGTATCAATCAATGCTTCGACCGATAATCCTTCAGCGAAAACAGAAATCACATTATACGGGCGATCTGGAGGACTTTTGGTAAGTTCGCAGAGTGCAGTTTGACCTCCGGAAACTGCAACGCTTAGTTTTCCGGATGGCGGACAGGGATAGTTGTTGCGGGTCGGAGAGGGGAAACTGAGCGGCGGTATGGGGATAGGGACCGACGTCGGGATGCATGGGTTCCACGAGGATCAGACGAGGATTCTGGAGGTGGGGATGACCTTCGAGGTGGGCTTGGAGTAAACCGGCGTTGATAATATGACGTTGGAGGGATGTCACTTTCAAAGGTATCGTAACCACGGCGCTCGTTCTGGAGGCGGCGACGACAGACGCGAGATATATGTCCTCTGATGCCACAGTAATAGCAAATTGGTCGGGAGGGGCGCCAAGGTGCGTAATAGGGTGGTGCAGGTTGAGCCGTCGTTATTGCATTGACGTGATTGTAGTTTGGTGCCGGTCGAGGCGGGGGATCTAAAGGAGGGGGGGATGCTGCGACGTGCGTGTAAGTCGGTACTGAGCGGGGTGCCGGAGGGCCAGATGTTATAGGTTCGGTGATTGTTGCCAGCTCTTCTTTGATGATGCTGCAAAGACCTGCGTCATTAGATGTTGCAGAAGAGTGTTCGCACCCGTGTCGACAGACAGGCTTGAGCGCCTGGAGCTCCTCGCGGATGATGGCTCGAATAAGTGCCCGCAGGTCGAGATCAGCATAGGTCGGGCCAGTAGCGTTGGCGGGCTGCAATCGGGAGTACTGCAGCTGGTCGATGCGTTGGCAGGTCGTAATAATGGAATCAATAGTTGAAGGATTCTGAGCAACTAGGATGTTATACGCCATAGAATTGATTCCTTTCAAGACGTGGTGTACTCGTTCATGTTCCGCCATGGTGGGACTAATACGCCGGCAGAGTGCAAGTATGGCCTCTATGTAAGACGCATATGACTCATCAGGACCTTGACGGCGTGAAGCGAGCTTGGTCTTCGCGATCTCAGTCCGAACTGCCGGGTCGGCGAAGTACTGTCGGAACTGCTGTTTGAAGGTGGTCCAGTTAGTTGTGTGGGGCTCGCGGTTGATGAACCAAGTCCTGGCGACCTCAGTAAGGTAGAACGAGATGTTGAGAAATTTCAGAGCATCGTCCCACCGGTTGTAGGCACTGCAGCGTTCGTAGGTGTCAAGCCAGTCATCGAAGTCTTCATCGCGATGACCAGCGAACAGCGGCGGGTCGCGCTGTCGTGTGGGCACAGTCGGAGGGGGTGGTGCAGCCGAGGTAGAGGGTCCGGCTTGTTCGTGGGTACTGTCGGTAGACATAGCGATGGTGGCAGTTGCCAAACGGCGACCGGAACGTAGCTCCAGCGAGAGGCAGGGCCCAAGGCAGCAAGGGGATCAAATTTCGCCTCCACCACTTGTAAAAGAAGGCTAGGTCGAGACGGCGAGGTCGTGACGGCAAGGACAGCCAAGCCTTGTCTAGCGTTTTAATCCGATCACGAACCCAGGCGCGCGCCGGAGCCGGCGCCGCGGGACGATGATGATGGTATGTACAAATGAAAGAAGAAGATCATGACATGTACAAATGAAAGAAGGTCCACAGAAGGCTCACAATATATATATATATATATATATATATATATATATATATATATATATATATATATATATATATATATATATATATATATATATATATATATATATATATCTTGACTACTATCATTTTCATTCTATTGCATTCATAAACAGCGCACTATTATCAGGATGCACAGCGACGGACTAAAGAGAGGAAGTATAGTGATCGAAATAAATTCGTGAACCTGTAAGGCCCGTGTTATCTCATCTTTTATGTTTTCAACAAGCTTGGAAGTAGAATTTCTGCCAACTTTTCTAGACGAATCGTGCCTGGGTTCCATTGATTCCACTACTTCCTTTGCGACACATGTCACAGGCGGCATGTAAAGCGATTGTGGTGATGCCGGGCTACATCGCCGCTGACCAAGACTGTCTATCCAACAATAATATTTTTCTGTAAAATATGACATTCTAGACACGCATGTTAACGCAGCGTCCTTCCATTTCATCCACTTGTAAAAACTATAGTGCGAAGAGGCAATATTAATTGAGGCAGCTGCCGCGTATGTCCACTTTAAGTAAATTTCTTGGCCTCTCACAAATCACACGCTCTACACTTTGAACCTACGGCGGCTGCGCAAGTTACCAGCTGCAGCCCACTGGAATGACAAGCTGCGCTTTCGTGTAAGCTAGCTGAAACCAGCCCTCTCTGCAGCCGTAACTACACACCCACACGGTCGAAGAGAAAGCGCGCAAGGAAGACGCCTGGCGGTTAGAGCCACCTCCTTGCTCGAAATCCGTGGTGCCGCGCAGCATTTCGGCGTAGTTATGCGCTCGCGAACAGCCGCCGCAACGCCCTGACCCATTGTGAGCGCCCACACTTCGAATTTCATGAGAGGGTGAATGGTGAGGTCGTCGTATAATCTGTCTACCTCCCTTTCTCTAGGTATTTTCTCTGAAATAGCACTCGTTCCAAAGGACAGAAAGATACGGACCACTTGCAAACACCCGCCCTTTTTTTCCTCCACACCAGCTAGGAATGTGCGAAAAGAACCAGATTTAGCGCCCGCAGTTTCCACCATTTCTTGCGCAGCTCGTGTCTCGTTAGCATAGTTTTCAGCTCCGAACGCGTTTCGAGCCCGCATTTTGACTGATATCTCCGCTCGCTGGTTTACCATCTTGAACATTTGACATTCAGGGCCAAAATAAGCGAAAGGCTCCCATAGGACGTAATGTTCCAGCTCGCTTACCTTTCCCCTCCAGTTTATGGCTCCTCGTTTAGGCGCTTAGTGTTTTAATTTGGCAGTCTCGTACCTTGGCCTGCTTCGAAAATTATGCGCATATATCAGTGCCTATACTTTGCCCGCATCGATATTTGTTTTTTTCCTTTCGTGATAGTCTAAACAAAATTATTTGTTGCTTCTGCCAGTTCTTTCTGTTCTGTGGATTTTATCCTTAAGCGTAATGCGTAGTCAAACTCATAATAGTCCACTCTAGACAAAGAAATGCGTGCGTAAGTTATATCCACTGTGGTTTGCTTTATTATCATAATATCGCCGCAGTCTCCTGTTTGTTTTCTTTATTCTTCATACATTGTTTATTTCTGCCCTTATGCATTGCCATCACTTGCTGTTCCCCACACGAGGCCAGTTATTCAATGTGTGCTGGTTAGATGTGACTGGCTAGCACTGAAAATATTGCGAGCATGCTTGACTGCGTATGAAAAATAAGAGAACTTTCGTGACGGTATAAGTGCATAATTATGAACGCTCTAAATCATGTTTAAAAAAGTGTGGTAGAGATTAAAGTTCACACTGATCCCTGCACACTCCCTATCTGTATCACAATGAAAAACAGCAAAACATGACTTCTTTTCTTGGCCCATGAACTGGGCTTCGACCCGCACAACAAGTGTACATCCAGCTACTCAGTGTCGGCAGGTGGAGTAAAGGACACTCAAAAACATGTCAAAAGACTCAGTGAGGAATATAAGCCCTCTCGATTAGGAGCACTGTCACAAACAGAGTGCATACAAACAAATGAACTGCCGTGTACAAGAGGGGGTAATATAAAAGACGGTTTGGTTTAGTTTGTGAGGTTTAACGTCCCAAAGCGACTCGGGCTATGGGAGATGCTGTAGTGGAGGGCTCTGGAAATTTAGACCCCTGGGGTTCTTTAACGTGCACTGGCGCACAGCACAGCACACGGGCGTCTTGCTCTTTGCTTCCCCCGAAAAGCGGCTGCGGGGGCCGGTATTCAATCCCATATCCTTGGGCACAACAGTTCAGCACCCTAACCACTGCGCCACTGCGCCACTGCGTCGGGTCACAAAAATAAAACAAGAGACGTAAAGCTGCAGTGACCTAGAAAATTCGAGATAGGAGGACACGGCCGCCCAAGGAAGATGATGACGACGATTATGATAGCGTGTAATAATGATGTCTCAACAGTATGATTGTAGTGGACGCAGGAAATGACGTAAAAAATGTAAAGTGCCTGGCATGACGAGCATAGCGGTCAGAAGAGCTGAGTGGCTGGCAGGGAGCATTGCCGACCGTCTCTCCGGATTTGCTGCCCCGTCCTCTGGCATCTCATCGTAGACCCCAGCTGCGCATGCATCAGCTCTCAGGATCAGTGCCTTCTGTAGGCGCCCACAACGCACAGGTTTCCTCCCAACGCTGACGCCCCCCATCGCCTGCTACGCACAGGTGTTCTCGAACGCCAACGCCGGCGCAACACTGACGATTCCTACAACGTGGACATCAACGCCGACTCTGACGAAGACTCGCCTTGACCCAAGAAACTCGAATGTTGTGAGCAGAAAACTGCATTCTTATTTCTTAGTGTTTGCTGTTTGATTTGGATTAGGTTATTCGCTTATAATGTGTGATATTTCGATTAGCGTTATAGAGGGTTAATGTTTGCTTGAATTTCAGTTGTAGGTTTGGTGTGATAGTGTTCGCTGCTGCCTAGTGTGTATTAAATGTGTGCGTGCGCCTTCATGGCGTCTCCCTTCTTCATTTGATCTGCCTGATTGGTCGGTGCTTATATTCGTAACATGAACCGAAAACAAGCCTTTGACGGAACCTTTGCCGTTGAGCAGAAAGAGCAAATGTAAATATTTCACTAGTAAGAAGGCGCAGCTCTACTCCCTAAGTTGGTGCCATCTCTCGCAACTAACGTATTATGGCTGATGAAACGAATGAAATGTTTCGTACAGCTCGATAAAGTGGAAAACTGGTGAAAAAAAAAATCGCGCTCGCCAAAGAAGTGACCTTTAGGGCGACATTTCCATATATACACTCGAAATAAGGCCACGTTGCTGTCCGCAATTTGCCGAAATACATAAAGATCAAATGCGTTTTGCAAAAATATTGTGCACAGCACACAACCCAAGGTGACGCAGGATGGCCACAGCTCTCTGCTCCTATCATTAATATTATTATCCCCCGGCATGCACCGCTGTGCATTTGTGTGCCACCCAAAACAGAATTCCGACACATGTCTTCAGTGTGGAGGGCAAATGCCGACCACGAAATGACGACAACAGCACGTCTAAGAAACTAACTATATCAGCTAGTTCGCTAGTGGATTCGAATTCTTTGCATGCGGTTTTCCCAGAAGTTATCGGGATCAGTTCTGGCAGTGCAAGAATATTTAATGCAACTGATGGAACCGGTCATAACTTAATTCACAATGGTTGTAAGGAGGTGGGACCGAACAGCGGCGGCATCGATAACAATGAAAACGCTAAGGATATTCCTATATAGGCGCCGGATATAGCCTCAGATTGTACGGTACAATAAAACATATCCCCAAAGTATACATAGTGTCAAAATTAAGCAGCAAAAGGGCGCTTACGTTTAAGGACCGCAATTTGCCAAAGCTACGAAAGAAAGAAGCTCGCAGGGCTGTTGATAATTTATAATTTAAGAACGAGCGGCAGAAGTTGAAGTATTTCTATTTAGCGAACTATAGGCATAAGTACCTGAGAATGACATACTACATAGAGCACTACTTTCAGTCTTCTACACATACCCTTTCGTTTTTCTGAATTCATCTACTACGTCTAGCAACTTTCAACAGTCCGCACTATTACGTGTGCGCTGCCACAACCGCTAAGCCTGTCCAGGTGCAGCGCGTTTCGCGAGGTGACTCTCTTAAACCCTCGTTTCAAGGAAACTTGAAACTTCCTCGCTAGTATCCCGTAGGAATTCCTTTTGGTCAGTAGGCTTAGTTGTCGTACAGTTGTTATTGATAAAGCGGAGATAGTTTGATGGAAGCTGACGTTCATTTATCAGCTCGAAAATGTTTGTGCTAGTAAGCATGAGCATTTGCGGACCTCGGCAAACATGGCGTAGCAGATCCACTGCAACGCGAAAATGGCCAACTGCAATCGACAGAGCATTCTCTAGAACTACCTCGCGACTCAGCTACAGCGTACTTGTGATCAGAGAAGAGAGCACGTTGAACGTTCAATATTCAAATTCGGGAAGAAAAAAAAAAAGCTGCTCGAAGGAACGAACGAACGAATTCATAAGCATAAAACTGCTGGTACATATACATAGGGTTCAGCGCAAATCTGCAGTGTTGTTCATCAAAAGGGCCAATTCTTCTGAAATCATTGACAATAGATTCTCTCGTATCATAGTTGCATACAACGCAGCAGACAAATATGTGGCCTATGGCGTTGCGCGAATTTTAGGTTAATTCCGACGAGGCAATATATAGAATTTGTATTCATTTTATATACACTATGCACTTGTTTATATTCTGATTGTTGTGTTGTGTGTTAAACAGTGCAGGGTGTGACCACCCTTTTTCTGGGTATCCGTCGGTTTTCGGAGGGATACAGTTCCGGCCTTTATGGTAAAGAGAACGCCTCGACTGCAAAAACCTTTGTTACGAGCTACCTAACGGATTTTTATAAGTATTTATATAATAATAATAATAATACTTTATTTTTCCTTTACTACAAGGAAACACATGCAGGCATATGCCGCCAACGCGTCCACGCATCAGCCTAAAAAAAATACCCTATCTTCTCTACGGAATGCATCCGAAAGTTTGAACGGTGAAGTGTGCTTCGCAGTATTTTCAGCGTACCTGCAAAAAATTTTCCCCGACCTGGTGCACGGCTATGCTGGGATGGAATGCTTGGAAAAAGGCCTTTTCCACATATAGAGAAGAGAAATAACATTTTTTTTCGCTTAGTACTCTGAGTCACTAAAGTTTTTGCTACATTTGAATTTTTTTTCTGGTCTCCACATTAATTTGCTCCATTTCATTTTCCTTCAGCATCTTGGTTGGCATATGCTTATCGCTGCGCGCTTCAATCTTGCAGCCACGTGTTCTCTTCTCCCCATGTTTTGTTTACAGAGAAACAAGTGTCATCGATCAAAATTTGAAAGACAATAATGAAAAACTTCCGTAAAATAAAGCGTGGAAAAGAAATAACGCAGCTACATCCACACAGCCCTCCATTATTTATTTCATCTCGAGAAAATGAATCTTTTTCGGATTCGGGAATGGTGACGTGGCGAAGCACAGTGAAATTTTCTCGCAAAATATTTCTTCACTTCTATTTCGCCGCAAGTAAGAATACTTTAATTAAAAATACTAGTGCATGTAACAAGGGCACAGAATAGATAAAGACAGAACGAGCGCATCTGTGCCATTGTTACATCCGTTAGTCTTTTTAATTAATGATGACACACCAACTAGCCCAGCTTTCTGTCTTAATAATACTTATTCGAACTCCCTTTGCATTCAACGCTCTTCTTTCGGTGAAAAACAAAATTAAAAAAAACTCCTCCGTAAGTGGTGACGACATCACCACTTTCTGTCTGTAGTGACTTACTCGAAGGCCGGCCTTGAGATCGTGTTTTTGCATCCTTTTTTTTTTTTTTTTTGTACTAGAAAAATGCTGTTAAGGCCGCATTCGTGAGAGGTTCGCATTAGGTGTTATCAAGCAGATGCTAAAAGGGCTCCTTTACGTGAACCAAACCACAAATTATGATGTTTCATGTCGACCCGTCTGGGCACACATGGAATCTTTGCCATTTGCGCAGAAAGTGTAAATGTAAATATTTCACAAATAAGAAGAAGACGAAGCGTTACTCTCTAAGTTGGTAGTATCTCTCACAACTAATGTTATTATGGCTGATAAGAGTAATGAGACGTTTTAATCCTTGTTGCCAGCCGCATATTATGAGCTAGTGATAATTCACTTGCTAACTGCGTCTCATACCTTGATATGTGGGACTAACAAATATTGAGTTCCAGTTGCGTTTCGTTCGTTTTCTATTCATTCTTATCTGTACGTACGTACGCCGCGTTACAACGGGATGACGATCTGTAGGGAAGAAAAAGCGCGAACGAAAACGGCAAGCGCACTAACAGCGCTTCATGTTTTTGGTGCAACCATTACTTTCTGCTTTTTTCCTTGTGGACAAAGGTAAAGTTTCCTGAAGACTCGTTTCGCAATAACCAGTGGCGTAATGGTCTCGTGTTTAGTAAAAGGTAGGGCTGGTAATTTATCGTTGATCAGCTCACATCGCTACCAGTGGTTGTTGTGTCTTGCTTCTTAATGCACCTGTTGGACGATCTGCATAGTCCCAAAAATGGATTGATGGCTTTTCACTTTCAGAGCAGAAAGAAAGAGCGAGGGGTCAAAAACGAAATATAACAAAATCTATGGAGATGAACTTAAGCGATGCGATCGATTGTTTGGAAGTTTGAAGCGCTTAAATCGATTGAAAAATATATATATCTGCAGCCCAAAATACAGCTCAAAGTACTTTGAAAAGGCGTGCGATAAAATCAGTCATGCTGCAATTTTCTCTGTTATTGCCATGCTACAATGACTTGCTTGGTCTCCCTCTGCGAGTACACGGTTTAGAAGAACCATTTGCGCAAGGCAGAAAGTTTGCAATACTCCATCAGCAGTGAAGCAGTCGGATCATCTGTTCCTCTAAGCGGCGGGCTCCAAGGATCAAGTTTGTCACAGACGTTATTTAATATGGATATCACGTACCCGCTGGTTTGTCGGCTATATTATACCACTGAAAATTGTTTTTGAAACGTATTTATCACATCATGCTGTGGAGGATTCGCCAAGATCCACTCCCTCAAATGGCTGTCCTTGAATCCACCTTGCATATATACTTGCCATTACGTTTCATCTATCGCCATTCAGCTTTCCGTGGGTAAATCTTTATATATGTCGGTCGCCAACCACTTGGGGCGCCGTTACCTTGCTCAAAGTATAATTCGTTTCCATATATAATGCACGTAATCCTCCTACAATAAAGTTCGAGCGTGAAAATTTCTGCCACTTCTGTGTCTCGTGTCGTGTATTTTTTGATCCCGTTTGTCTGTTTTGTCAAGTTAGCGCACGCCTTTATTTATTTTGAACAACCAACTAGCCTCTTTAACGCAGTAGAGAAAATTCTGGGCTTGATGATTCACCGCTCAGGAAGGACGACTGCTCGGCTTTTTTCTCATATAAAAAGCAACGCTGGGTTCAATTGGATGGATGGCTTCCAAAATAGATGGCGCTGACTCATCTGCTTCACGTCAATCGGTAAGGGCTGCTCTGCAGCCACATCTTGTTTATCAAGCCCAATTTCAACATCTTACAAGAACACAATGAGATCGCCTTGAAGCCGTGAACCGAAATGCTATGATTGCCATCATATGCTTTCCGTGCATCTTAACTATTGCAGCTTTACCAGAGAATGCTCAACTCGAAACTACCAATGAGCTGATTCAACAGCGTCATGATGCTTCTAGGCTAAAATCGCATACCACGCAAGCTCTGAGGGCTTATGAAACCTCACGCTCCACTTTTCAGCCAATAGTGCCAGTTGTCCTTCCGTGGAATTATGTTCAAGCGACAACAAGCCAAGCTATAATTGACGACCGACGTCTGCTAATTCGGCATTGTCGCTTCTCCAGAATTGAGTAAGAAGGTGCTCACCTGCCTCACAGTTAGTTGGGTGGATGCAATCACCCAGGCTTGTGAATCAAGAAGGGCAATATGCTGCTCATGTACACCTACTGTCAATCACACCTCCGGGCTGCAGCTCACGAAATCTTTCACATCCTTCTGTGCTGAGCTAGTTGAATTTCAAGGAGCACTCTGCTCCGCCGCCACAACTCTATTTATTAATGGTTGCTGGGGGATTAGTTTGCGCCTGTTCTGTCTCTCTATCTGCATATTGTCTGTTTTGGCGCTACATCTTTTCAAATGACACATCTATATTCCCTGCGGCAACGCTGATCAACAATTCACCGCCTTGCGGCACACATCCCGCAATCAATAAGTATTGAGTGGGTCTTATCAAACGAGTTCTCAAGGCGTGCAGATTTAGCGACCCACGTGGACACTGCAGGCTCATCAATGCCTCAGTTCCTTAGTTTGTACAACGCTACCCTCTTTTTAGCAAGAAAGCAATACCTCCGGCACCGCACACGTGCTCTCATACCTCCGTGCGTAACCTTGCCCTACGGTTTTGTCCGACTAAAGGAAATCGCTCTTCTGATGATCAAGGTCGAGGTTTCCTTCGCTCTTTCCGTGATTCGGAATTGACCTGAGTTTCTAGATCTCTATCCTCGACCAGAGTGTCGGATTTATTAACGCGAAGACATTGAAGCCGACATTCATCCCCACTGCCGTTATTAAGGTCCTAATGTCAAGGCTTCGTGTCCACGTGATGATGTGAACAAAAGCCGACTTCATACATTATTAGCCATAGTAGAAAACACATACATATTGGTAGGAGCCTATTCTGACGCGGATCAGGTACTACGCAGGCATGCTCCAGCTTGTGCATCAGAAACATTACATACTCCAGATGTTTAACGAAAGTTTGTGCAACGACTTGGTTGCTTCTAAACATGCTTGCAGTGTGGTTATCGTATTTAGTAATATAGTATGCTTCTGGTTCGGACTCAGCACCTCCACCATAATTTTGCGTCCGTGATGTCGCTACGGAGACGTGACAGGAGGTTGAGCGGTGTAAGCCGGCAGCAACACAAGTCCACTTGACAGGGGTGAACCGGGCGAACAGGGTGCGCACACTTCGTCTTCCTCTACATTGTTCCCAATTCCATGCGCTACTTTAAGAAGAGTCCGAACAATAGGTACAAAATTTTTGCGGGAAATCAGCTCCCAACTCTAAGGTGGCTTGAGTAAACAATGTCCTCTTCAGAGTTAGCCTTACTAAACTCTTGCTTTCCATACTTTATCCGTCTATGTGAGTTTCTTGATCCTCAATGAGTCGCAAAAGGCAAATCTGATCAAAAGAGGCCGAGTAATCTTCTCAACTTGACGAAATAAAACAGCATGGCTAAAAATTATTGTTTTCTCAAATGAAGGCGTTTTGCAAGCGACCGCAAGTATCTTTTGTGAAAGCTTCACGCAATAGCACTTCAATCTCATGCCGTGAATTTCATTTGAGCTTCAAACCATGAAAGACAAGAAAACGCTAAACTGCCCAAACTACTAAATTAGCATTGAGCTAATCGTACACAGTTCATGAATTCAAGGTTTGAAAAATCACTTAGTAGCCCATCAATGTCGCAGCATGTGTAAGACAAACCGCAGCAATGCAGCGTGCTCCGCAAAAATTATTTAGCTACAAATCTGTATCAAGTGGCAAATCTATATTTTACTTCCATTGCACCAAACTACAGTTTGTATAGTCACTGACAAAATATTTGCCACTCTTTTTGAACCGCGCAGATACTCGAACGAGATCCTGTTCTCATTTTAACATATCCACGACCTGGGAACAGCTCGCATCGAAACAACGAAAGCCACCGGCAAAGAAGCTGGTGTAAATAAACAGGCAACGTCGCCATCGTAATGGTGCGGTGAAACTTTCAGCTTGGTTATAGCTGAAAGGGTAGAGCAAAGTCACAGAAAGGAAAGAACAACAAGACGTCTGAATGTTGGTTCCTTTCTGTCTACCGTTTATCCTCCGGCGCTGCAGTCCTTGCGCCACCCCACCGGGGTGTCGCTCCCGGGATCACATCCGGGCCGTCCAGACCGTTCTGGCTCCTGCACTTGGCTCAGACTTGCCGGGCGTGACTGCCTTTTGTGGTGTGTGTGATTCGCGGGCACCCTGGATAGTCCATGTACACTCCTATGAAAGCAAACTAGCGCACTTCAAAACACAGACACAGGAAGAGAATGACAACACAGCTTCCACCCTTGCAAGTTACACTCCTATGTCTGTGCTCCTGATCATGGCCTCCGCGTCGCGGTCCTTCGAACTCACTTGCTCCTCTCCCCGCCCCCCCCCCCCGCTTCCCTCCCTACCCCTTCCCAAACTTTCCCTTCAGCTCATACCCCTGGTCTCCAAGAGTGCTGCCGCAGCTACAGGCCGGCATAAGTCGTGATCAGTATCCGCTTCCCCTTCCCCACATCGCAGCCACCACGACCACCACCACCACCACCACCACCACCACCACCACCACCACTGCCACCACGCCACCACCACCCACCGGTTCAACCACAATCAATTTGAAGTATGAACCAATTAGCTCAGCTAGCCGTCCTTTTATTGGTGAAACGAATTTCCCGCATGTTGCACTATAATGGCTTCAAATTGATGTGTCAGGGCGACGTAAATTTCCGCCAAAAAACATTCTTGACCGGAACCAGGCAAAACGTGTGGGGAGGCGGTTTAAAGAAGGAAAGCCGTATCACATTTTAAGGGAGGCTGTTTATCATATTATAAGGATACATAACATATACTTACAAACGCTGCGCCCTGTGAGAGTTGCTACATTTCTACATCGCTGAACTTCTCTCCCAAAAGCACGCGAAATGATTAGTCACGTGGTATCACGGACCACAGAGAACAGCTGCACGCACCGCACGTCCAACACAAGACGATAAATGGCTGTCTGTATGAGAGGCATAGCGCGAAAGATCTGCAGACACGCGGCGGTACCTGCACTGTGGAAGCTCAGGCGCGTCTCAGAATGGCGGGTCGATAGCTAAAGCAGCGTTCTGATGGGAGCTTGATGGTTGAATCACTTTGAGGGTGAAAGAAAGTTTGCTTGGCAGAGGCGTGCATGCTCGCGCGCAGCCAGAGCCGTTCCGGAAACCTCGCCATATCCGCCCGCAGCAGCAGCCATTGCGCCGTCGTTCCGTGTAATGATCCCATTCGTAATAGCGAGCGAGCAGAACAGCGATGCACTTGCGTCAGCCATACCCACGAAACCGTGGCGTGCCGCTCGGTTCTGCCCAATTGCAAACCTCGAAAGGATCCTGGGCTACTCACTGGCTGTGTTCACGCACCACGACCTGCACGCACGCATCAAGAAGCAGTTTGGGAAACAGTTGAGCAACAAATTACGCCGTGAAACACCGATGCTGCTGAACGCCCGTTTGTCTGCAAGGGAAAAGGATGTAGCAGTAGCGAAGACGTGTCTTAAGCCTAAATAAATAAACTAGTGGATGCCCTAAGAATGTACCAGTTCGCTCGGTGAAGGAGCGCGTGCACAAGCACTTGCTAAAAATATGTAGGTGCCTCGGTTCTTCCGTAAAACAAAATGCTTCGAAGCCACACGTCTTTGCCTCAAGGAACGAGGTATTCTATGTATTCTTTCTTGAAGATCCACCTCGTCATTACCCGCGACGCGCTTCTTGGCCCTTTGTAATATCTAAATGTCTGGTCCGTTAACGAACATAAGTTTCTGGAATCTGGGATCGATAGTGAAGATGTGAACACATGAGACAGCACCAGAATGAAGGTCGCTAGAGAGGATGGGGAGTGGGGGCAGTTTTATCGCTGATTTCCGTTATTAAACACGAAGCTGTCTAAAAAAAGGATGTGATTAAACGTGTAGGTTGGACGGACCAGGTGGACTATTCTAAATCCAATCTGCGATTTTTGTTTTTCAAATCCGAAGAACGTCTAACAAAATTTCCTCGCGTGTTATGTATCACAGGTAAAGTGGTGTACGTGTTTGTTTTCACTGATCGTCGCACATTGGTGAACTCAAGTGGGCGAAATTTATTCCTGTAATCGGGTGATTGGTCGCGTACATCAAGTGCACCAAAAAATTTTACTGCTCCGCGCACAAGCAGTGTGCCTTTCGGTTGGCGTTGACACACCTATTTTTGTTGCAGCGCTAAAAACGCAAAATTGTTTTATTCGCATGCTGAAATGAAGCACATGGGAGCCGTGCTCTTCAGTCGAATTTCAGCACTTGTCACATGTCCCTGCTCGCTTGAGACGACGGTTGCGCGGGAGGCGTTCGGCTTGCGTTAACCTCGACCTCACTTGGGTTTAACCACCATGTAGGTGAACTTTCACCAGAATGGAATACTGCGTTCTTGGCGTTTGGCTAGACTTCCCCAAATAATGTCCCTATTCAACCGGAAGGGATTCACTCAAGCTTGTGGTTTTCCGGCTCTTCCACGGATGCATCACTTCAGCAAGCTCGTCGGCCTGATGACTATTTTTGCGCCAGCTTAAGACTTGCATAGTTTTCGACGTCGCTTTTGTCATGGTTGTTAGGTAAAAGCTAAAATTTTTAGTGAAGAGCATCTTATGTGCCGGCAAGAAACAGCTAGCATAGATAGAATGTTTCTTGCGAATTCGCACATTTATGGTCGGGTGTTACGCAGGATACGCGGGTGCTCGGTCCCCAGTGCGAATACCTCTGCTTCAGGGCATAATTTACAATGGCAGATTGTGCAGATGCTCTTGAAATACTGAATAAATTACGAGAAGATCGAGGGTACAGATTACGCCTTTATTTAGTGCGAAGGCAAGGCACCGAGCGACCTGCTGGCGTGCGTTCGCGTCGCCTCCAACCATCCCTCCCGCGCTATATAGATGTAACCTAATGTGAGTGTTTGCGATGCTCAATACACACAACAACGCTTGAAGACTCCGATCTGTGTCATTTGCGGGAGCGCGAATCCAGATTGGGCGAATTTCACTTGGCGCGGCCTCACCATTCGCAAAGACTGAGGAGCACCATGGAGTACATGTGTCAAGACGGGAATACGTTAGACGTGACTGAAGCTAGAGCGACGTCCACCCTGCGTTTAAAGACGATAGACCGCGTACGTCGGACATAACTTCATAACAATTCGATTAAAAAAAAAAAAACGCTGCCTGTAAAATAGCAAAACGTAAATGTCACGGTCAAGGTAGCTTCTCAACCACGTCGTGAAAGAACGGTTCGAGAAGGGTTTAGCGAAAATGAAAAGAAGCGTCTCAGTGGACGGATCCCGAAGTTATAAAGAAACCGAATTGTCTTGCGCGAGGTACAGGTGGTACTGGAGACTGAAGAAAGGACAGGCGTAGTGAGTTCTTCATTCATTCACGACGTATTTTTTCGTCATCAGTACGCTAGACTACATTTTACGCTCCCTGCACCTCTACCAAGGCGAAAAGGAAAAGGTTGTCTTATGTATCATACAGCCCTAGTGCTATCAAGGAACACCTCCAGCATTAGACTCCTAATGTTTGGAATGTACAACACACTTGATTAACTGAAGGAAGCCAACTTAATATTACTGTGCTCAAGACTGGCGTGCATCAAAACCGGGACGATTGTCTTCTAAGGATAAGCATCAATTCCGGACCCATGGCGGACGATCCCAGGTAAATACCCACAACAATCAGGAAGGATATATATAATCCGACATTTTAGCCTTCGAAGGTGCAGCTTCTCTTCCACCGCAGATCAGTCTGTGGGGGGAGAGAAACTGCTTGCCTGCTCTGACCTGCTCTTGCAGATCTCTGCGCAAGGCAGATTTAACTTCTCATGCTTCTTTCCTTTCCGAGACATGCACAGTCCGTCTTCCGTAGTGACGTATGAATATAAAAGAATCTGCGAAGGTCCCGCAAGCGGTAGCTCAGCACTTAGGGCTCTCTACTGCTGAGCCCAAGGGCGCGCGGGTTCGATCCCGCCCACGGTGTCCGGGTTTCAGCTGAAGGGATACGCAAGGCGTCCGATTACTGTGCGCTATCAGTGCCCGTTCGTAGTCGAAATTAATTCGAATCCCTCCGCTACAGCGTCCATCACAGCCGATGTCATTTTGTGATGCACAGTTATTCAATATTCGCAACTCCAGGTCCTTCCTCGCCACCTATCTAGCGGCCTCCACGAAATACGTCCGAAATAGTGTCAGCGCGGTATAGTGTGCTATAGGTATCTGGTACTCGTAGAAACGCACTCTAGATTGCGTTATGGATAAAAAAAAAAAGCAGCGCTCGAAGAAGAACTGATATTTAACGACATTATTTGTTCGAGTCATTTCAGTCAGGACTTTTACCTTCTCGGCAATCGTCAATTTATTCATGGAATCACTAATTCAATGTCGCATGATAGTGTTGTGAACGCACGGTTTTATTGAGGTCATTTACAATTGACTTTGTCATAAATCTTACACTAGTATATCCAGCTGCTATTACGTTGTTGTAATGGATAGTTGGCCTCGATAACTATAGGCCGTGCGGCTGACATTTCAGTGCCCGCGAGCGGCTGACCGTCTCTCCCTCAGCATGGACGTATGCCAAAGCCACAGTGCGTGCATCACTGGATCCGTAGAAGTGCAGGGCGCTCCAAACTGGTTAGATGGTGACGAAGTAGATTGCGCATCACTAGGTCCAATTTCCAGGATTTATCTTTACCTTGTTTTCTCGACCTTTATCCACCTCTTAACATGCAAAAGATGTAAAACTATACCCACTACATGTTCCTATGCTGTCTGATCTTCTGAAGCTCCCCAAGATCTTCAATATACAACTGTTGGTCATCGAACACAGGCTGCGAGTCGATCTGCGATAGGAGAGGCGAGGTTAGTCCATGTAAATCAGTACGAGGGGAAATTCTCCTCATTAACATCCGTTTACCTAAATTTGCTGTACTGGATTTCCTCAAGGAAACCTTTATGTAGGCTTCTTGCTGCACAGAGTGCAGTGTGGTTCAATAATGATGTGACCTGACCCCCCAGGAATTTGCGTCAAAACTTGCTTTCGAAATGGTAGGCATCAAAGCGTGCTTAAAGAAATGCAGATTTATATCAAGCGCAGCCAATTCGTCGTTTCTCATGCCATCATTTTGTGCTGCTCAAATGAAGCACATATAAAGTCGGCTATGGAGAAATGAAGTGTTACACCCCTCAAGCGATTGAGAAAGGACGAAAGTTAAGGTTCAGAGTCAGTTCGGCGAAGCTTGTGAAGAGTAGCACTGAGTAAACGCTGCATGCACATAAGGTGCCACACATTTCGTGCCACACAGACAGACGCAATTTTTATGGATTTTTCGAAAGCTTTTGATAAAGTGTCACACAATAAATTAGTTCACAAATTAGAGTCCTTAGTAAAAAATAACGAACTGTTTGCTTGGATCTCGGCTTTCTTAAGAAACCGACATGAGTTCCTTTCACTAAACAACAGATCTTCTGATACCATACTTGTTGATTCTGGTGTTCCCCAAGGGTCCATACTAGGCCCTCTACTGTTCTTAGTTCTCATAAATGACATTGTTGACAATATTTCGTTTCCTGGTAGATTGTATACAGATGACTGTGTGCTCTACAACACTAATATTTATTTATTTATTTATTTATTTATTTATTTATTTATTTATTTATTTATTTATTTATTTATTTATTTATTTATTTATTTATTTATTTATTTATTTATTTATTTATTTATTTATTTATTTATTTATTTATTTATTTATTTATTTATTTATTTATTTATTTATTTATTTATTTATTTATTTATTTTGTGAAGAGGAAGAAGTGCACAAGGAACATGCCAGTCAGTGGCATCGTGATCGCTGCGCGTGCTGGATCTGCCTGTGTTCGCTGCCGCTGTGTTCGAAGCTGATCTGCTCAGTCCTGCTGATCAAGTCCTGTTGATCCGCTGAATAAACCCCCCATTCTTACATTTGGTGGAGCTGCCGGTCAAGATCTATCCTCTCGCCCTGGAACTCCGCAGCCGTACATTACCACCTCCTGCGATGCCTGAGGACGTCAACCACCAAGCCGTACAAGTTGGCTCTGCCATCATCTGCCCCGGCTCCCTCCGCCAGCGTGACCCCGCCATCTTCAGCGGCACTGACGACCACGATGTCGAGGACTGGCTCACATCCTATGAACGAGTAAGCGTTTACAACAAATGGGACGCGGAAACAAAGTTAAGCAACGTCATTTTCTATCTCACCGGCGTAGCAAACCTATGGTTTCGAAACCATGAAGCGGACATTCCATCATGGTCCGCGTTTAAAGCCAGCTTCTCTGAAGTCTTCGGCCGACCAGCTGTGAGGAAACTCCGCGCTGAACAGCGCTTGCGTACGCGGTCTCAGCAAGCTGGCGAAAATTTCACGAGCTATATCGAGGACGTCGTCGACCTGTGCAAGCGCATTAACCCACACATGTCAGAGGCCGAGAAGATCAAGCACATTCTGCAAGGCATCGATGACGATGCCTTTCAGATGCTGTCGGCTCGAGATATCCGCACCGTCGCACAAGTGGTCACACTGTGTCAAAGTTATGATGAACTGCGAAAACAAAGGGCCATAACTCGCGCGAACACCATGCACTCCGAGTCCCTTGCTGGCCTGACAGATGCATGTGAACATTCTGCGCTCCTACCACAAATTAAGAGCTTCATTCGGGAAGAAGTTGCTCGACAGCTCTCCCTTATATCCTGCCATCAAGAACCTTCCTCAAACCTAGCTCCTAGTTTGCGCCACATTATTCAAGAACAGGTAGCTGAATCTCTTCCTCCAGCCCCTCAACCCATGCCTGTTACAGCGCCGTTAACTTATGCGGCTGTTGCGGCCCGACAGCCACCTGCATATGCTCCACCGCCACCAGCCTACGTTCAGCCGCCTCCTGCGCCTGCGCGAGAACCTGCGCAGTTTATGCGACCGGCTCCAAGACCACGTAATCCCTGGCGCACGACGGATAACCGGCCAATCTGTTACACTTGCGGGCTTGCTGGACACATTTCTCGTTACTGCCGCAACCGTCTCCCGGTGTCGGCACCACCTACTCATGGTTCTGCATACTGGTCTCCGACGCCTCAGTATTCCGCGCCTACTGAGCCTCCAGCTGGCCCTCAGTTCTCCCCAGACCGCTCAGCCATGTCCGACCGCCGTTCACCGTCGCCGCGACGCCGCTCTATCTCTCCGATGCGACGTCGACAGAACGCTTCACATGAGGAAAACTAGAGGCCGCAGTTCCTGAGGCGAGAACTGCGACCCAGTCGAACTTCCCAAGTCCTCATCTGTCGCCGACAAACCTAATTGAAGTTTTCGTCGAGGGTGTTGCTGTCATGGCTCTAATTGACACTGGTGCTGCGATTTCGGTAATGGACGCAAAACTATGTCGCACTTTAAAGAAAGTGAAGACGCCAATTGCGGGACTTTCGTTGCGAACGGCCAGCGCTCAGCATATCAAGCCTTTAGCAGCGTGCACCGCTCGAGTAGTTATTCAAAATTCCCTTTATACGATTGAGTTCGTCGTGCTGCCAAGTTGCTCGCACGCTGTAATTTTAGGCTGGGATTTCCTGTCGCGTCATGCTGCTATTATCGATTGTGCTCGAGCTGAAGTGGGGTTCTCGACTATGCCCGATGCCTTACCAGACGCTGATCAGTCAAATTCCGGTGCTAAAGCCCTCGTCGCCGAAGATATCGACCTTCCTCCCTGCTCTTCAGTGCTTGTTCGTGTCGCTTGTGCATCTCTTAGCGATGACACCGTTCTCTTCACACCAGCCCATACTTTCCTGCGCCGCAAGTGCCTTCCATTGCCCTACGCAGTGCTCGCTATTTCCGCTGGCTTTTCCATGTTATGGGTCTCTAACCCATTTAACTCCCCTACTGCTTTGCGCCATGGCGAATGTCTCGGAAGTATCCAGCCAATCGCATCTCTTCTGATCTCTGAGGAACCTGACGACGCGCCGCACTGTGCCGTGACTGCGCTCAGCCCCCCTTCAATTGCGCCCGCTCCCCCCTCTACAGACTTGTTTCTCCGTTCCATCGATGCCGATCTTCCTCCAGAGCAGCGCACTCAGCTTTTGAACCTACTACATCACTTTCGCTCCTCCTTCGACTCTCATCAAAGTTCTTTGGGTCAAACTTCTACAGTCACTCATCGCATCGACACCGGCACCCACGCACCACTACGACAGCGTCCCTATCGTGTGTCTGCAACCGAACGCCAGGCTATAGAAGAGCAAGTCGACCTAATGATCCAGAATGGCGTGATTCAGCCCTCAAGCAGCCCTTGGGCCTCACCTGTTGTCCTTGTAAAAAAGAAAGATGGTTCTATCCGCTTCTGTGTCGATTATCGCCGCCTTAATAAGATAACGCGAAAGGACGTCTATCCTCTCCCGCGCATCGACGACGCTCTCGATTGTTTGCAAGGCGCCGAACTCTTTTCTTCCCTAGATTTACGTTCCGGGTACTGGCAAGTCCCCTTGGAAGCGGCTGATCGCCCCAAAACTGCCTTTGTAACTCCCGACGGCTTGTACGAATTCACAGTTATGCCGTTTGGCCTTTGTAATGCTCCGGCAACATTTGAGCGGATGATGGACACCATTTTGCGTGGCCTAAAGTGGAAGACATGCCTCTGCTACCTCGATGACATTGTCGTCTTTTCTCGTGACTTTGACACACACCTCTACCGTCTGAAGCACGTTTTGACCTGCCTATCTGATGCCGGACTGCAGCTGAATTTGAAAAAATGTCGTTTTGCCGCCCGCCAGCTCAACATTCTCGGCCACGTTGTTTCCAAAGAAGGTGTATCTCCAGACCCTGCCAAACTTCGTGCCGTAACAGCCTTTCCCAAACCGACTTCCATCAAAGATCTCCGTAGCTTCCTCGGGCTGTGCTCTTACTTTCGCCGCTTTATTAAGAATTTTGCTTCCATTGCTGCTCCCTTGACAGAACTTCTGTCCGGCAGTTCCGACCTTTCGTCGTGGTCACCAGCGTGCGACGATGCCTTCAATGCTTTACGACATATCCTCACGGCACCGCCTGTCCTACGTCATTTCGACCCCACAGCGCCTACTGAGGTCCACACAGACGCCAGTGGTATTGGTCTCGGCGCTGTGCTCGCTCAGCGCAAAGCAGGTTATGCTGAATACGTGGTCGCCTATGCTAGCCGTACACTCACGAAGGCTGAATCCAATTACTCTGTCACTGAAAAAGAATGCTTAGCGATTATTTGGGCTCTTACTAAATTCCGCCCTTACCTCTATGGTCGCCCTTTTGACGTAGTGACGGACCACCATGCGCTTTGCTGGCTTTCCTCACTGAAAGACCCGTCCGGCAGACTGGCAAGATGGGCTCTTCGCCTTCAGGAATATGATGTCCGCGTTGTTTACCGCTCTGGCCGCAAACATCACGATGCCGATGCACTTTCCCGCTGCCCCCTTACAGCTGAGGTCGCGAGCCTTTCCCCTTCCGACGACTCCCCGCCATCGCTTCACATCAATGACATGCCGTCAGCGCAGCGGCAAGATCCTTGGATAAACTCTATCCTCGATTTTATCTCCAATCCTACAGCTGCTTCTCCATCGCGTGCTCTCCGCCGCCATGCTTCCCACTTCGCCATTCGTGATAACCTCCTCTACCGCCGCAACTACTGTGCAGATGGCCGCAAGTGGTTGCTAGTTATTCCCCGGCAGCTACGTTCGCAAATTTGTGACTATTTCCACGCTGACCCACAATCCGGTCACGCGGGCGTCTTCAAGACATACACTCGTCTCCGGCTGCGTTACTACTGGCGGGGTATGTACACCTTTGTACTCAAGTACGTTCGCTCATGCCTCACCTGTCAACGTCGCAAGCCATCTCCTCAACGTTCTGCTGGAGAGTTGCTGCCGTTACCCAGCCCACCACGTCCTTTCGACCGCGTCGGCATTGATTTGTACGGGCCGCTTCCCTACACTGCGGCCGGCAACCGCTGGGCTATCGTAGCCGTTGATCATCTGACGAGGTATGCAGAAACCGCCGCACTTCCATCTGCCACAGCGTCAGAAGTAGCTTCCTTCATTTTGCAGCGATTTGTTCTTCGCCATGGCGCACCTCGAGAGCTGCTCAGCGACAGAGGACGCGTTTTCTTGAGTGATGTTGTAAAAGCCTTGCTCACCAAGTGCAACATAATTCATAGAACCACCTCCGCCTATCATCCCCAGACTAATGGCCTCACTGAGCGTTTTAATCGTACCCTTGGCGACATGCTCTCTATGTACATCTCCTCCAACCACTCAAACTGGGACCTCGTCCTTCCGTATGTCACGTACGCATACAATACCGCAACGCAGTCTACTACTGGCTTCTCTCCTTTTTTTCTCCTCTACGGCCGTCACCCCTCTGCAACAATCGACACCATACTCCCGTATCAGCCAGACATATCAGAGTATACACCTGCGTCTCAAGCAGCCCAGCATGCGGAAGACTGTCGACAAATCGCCCGCGCATTCACGGCCAACACCCAGTACCGCCATAAATCCAACCATGACAGCCAACACTCGACACCGCACTTCTCGTCTGGCGCTCTTGTGTGGCTATGGATACCTTCCAATGCCCCTGGACTGTCTTCAAAATTTCTTGCTAAATATCATGGCCCATACCGTGTTCTGGAGCGCACCTCTCCGGTTAATTATGTGGTGGAACCTGTTACGCCGTCCCATGATCTACGCCGGCGCGGACGCGAGATTGTTCACGTCCAGCGCCTCAAACCCTATTACGACCCTGCCGTCTTGCTCACACCGTAAGTCGCCAGGATGTCTCCTCTTCGTCCCGCGGGTAATTGTGAAGAGGAAGAAGTGCACAAGGAACATGCCAGTCAGTGGCATCGTGATCGCTGCGCGTGCTGGATCTGCCTGTGTTCGCTGCCGCTGTGTTCGAAGCTGATCTGCTCAGTCCTGCTGATCAAGTCCTGTTGATCCGCTGAATAAACCCCCCATTCTTACAATTTATTTATTTATTTATTTATTTATTTGCATATACTGCAGCCTCGACGAGGCTGTTGCAGGTGTGGGGTACAGTTCAGAACAAAGAAACAGAAAACGAATATACAACATTACGAACAGGCTTCTAAGAATTCCTCTTACGATAATGAATGAATGTTGCCTGGTAAAAAATACCAAGCTTCAATGGCATGAGGCAGAAAGCTGCACCTAAACACGTTAGTACGTGTGAAAAAAGAAGAGATGTTTAGGAGGTGGTGGCTTCTTATTGAAGTTGCAGGTTTAGAAAATGTGAGATAATTATGTTGCGAATAAAAACGAGTTGACTCCATTAAATTGTGCATGAATTTTAGACGCTCAAGGGGACGACGTGCGGCAAGTGTACTAAGGCCTAGTTGTGGAAGAAAGTCAGACGGTGAAAAATTCATATCGATCGCCTGCAAACAAAACGTACAGCCTTCTTCTGTACAGATTCTAGTTTGTTTATGTCACACAGTTTGTATGGATTCCAAACAACACAAGCGTATTCAAGGATGGGGCGAATGACTGTTTTATATGTCAGCAGCTTAGTTTCTTAATGAGCACTGTCCAGGGCAAAATTATATTAAATAACGAGTTTTCAAAAGTGCATGGTGCGAAAAGTGGCAAATGACAATTAATTATGAAAAGACAGTGTGAACCCAGAGAAAAGGCCCCTTTTCTTCCCGTACTGCACTAACAACTCTCCCAGAAGTAACGCATTACAAATACATCCGATCTCTGTATTACTAATAACTTATCATGGACAAAACACATCCACACTGTGACAGCTAGCACCCTCCGTAAACTGTTTTTTTTTTTCTTAGACGATCTTTAAAATCAGCTACGCCAACCATACCATACAACACCATAGTCCGTCCAGCGCTTGAATATGCCGTCATAATTTGGGACCCATTCACCGCATCGAATACTGACAAACTAGAACGCATCCAACGGAAAGCAGCAAGATTCAACTCAAATAAATATGGTAATACCTCAATTAGGCAATTGTTTCAACAATGTGGTTTCCTGTCAATAAGTGAGAGGCATCGCATTTGTAGGGTAAAGTTCTTTTTTCAGTTAATAGCAGGACATTCCAATATTGACACATCAGGTATTTCACTTTCTCGACCGGCTACCAAACGAGACAACTACACGAAAGAACAATAACACCTCTAACCTCGAGTTAATTCCTTTAAGTACTCTTACTTCCCTCGCACCATAGTTGACTGGAGCAACCTTACTAACGACGCAGTCACGCAGAAATCATTAAAACCATTTGAAGAGCACCAGAAATAATTCACCAATATTGTTCTGCCTTTTTGTATGATGATTTGTGTGTATATATACCCACCCTGCTAAGGTCTTGAGCAAAGACCGCAGTATGTATAATAAAAATAAAAAAAAAAATTCCGAAGAGCCGATAATGCATATGCATTGGCTTTCTAACACGTTGTTCTGTCCGAAAAAGTACTTTATAAGTTATCAATTGATTCTCAATGCTAAACCGTCAAGCGATTCTCAATGCGATTCTCAATGCTAAACCGCCAAAAGATTCTGCAAACAATTTTCAGTGAGATTCTTGATGTTAAATCGGCACGCAAAACCTTGGCAATCAGTGCTTTCGCACTTAATCGGTTGAGGCGGACCTAAATTCCGGTAGATTTTCGTTTTTCCTTCTTTTCTTCCGTGGTCGCCACGATGTTCCAAAGCGGAGGCGCGGACATCTAGGGAGCCCAGACGCCTGGAATTGCTGAACTGGTGGCGACACATCGTGGTGCTGGGCTCAGTTCACGGCCTCCGAGATCTCTTACCTGGGAAACGAGGATCAATTTCGGAACGATGGCATGGGACATGCGAAAATTGCATACTAGTGCGCCAATGACTGGGAGCTTTTTGAGCTCCCAGTTATGTAGTCGGCATATCCAATATATGTCAGGCTTAACACTTTCGAGGACGTGCTACACGCAACATAAATTCCTAAGCTCAGCGGTAGAGCACCGGTAGCGAAATTCAGAGGTTGTAGTTCTACTTTCTAATAAATTATATTTACATTTATAAATAATGCTTTGGAATTATAAAAACGGCATCCCTATTCTTTCTTTTTTGTCGGTAATTGTTGACTCCTCTCTTATTTCATAACGAAGCCCCTCATTTTCCCTGCTTCTTTTTGCCGGTTAACTTAAAGAGGGCTACGAAGCTTACGGCCCTGACGTTATACAGCACAAGAGCGTTATCACCCAGCGCCCACCCTTCTCGCTATATTACGCTCCACTTGTGACTCGTGTCGTGGTAACACAGGACGTCCAACGTTCACCGCTGTGAAAAAGGGTGGCGCTGCCGAGCACTCTCAAGGTGTTGAGCACAACATAAAGGCCTAAGAACGCGGAAGAATAAACAGCCGTCGACGTGGCTCAGTGCAAGAGCCCCAGAAGCAAAATACGCAGATCGTGGGTTTGGATCCCACCTGGGACATGTGGTTATTTCTTATACTTTCTATTATCCCCACGTTTAATTAATACTTCACGCTGATTGAAAATATCCCCTATGCTTTACTTTGTGGCTGTTGGCTCCCTTCTTGTGTATGCCAATACGAATCCCTCAATTTTCCCTGAATTTGTTTGCTGATCATGTTGCTGATGGTCATTAATCACGGCTCTCTGGAAGAGCGTGATATTAAGCGGTATGGAAGAGCGAAACGCGAGATGCAGATTAAAAGCACGTGTTATTGCTGATGTTTGCATAATATTGCCACATGTATTGTGAAACTGCCTGATTGGCATCAGCTCTTGCCAATGGTGTGGCCTCTTGCGGGAAGACGAAGAGACCGAAGTGCGTTGGTGACCACAGACTGCCTAGTCGGAAGGGTGCATTGTTAGTTTTCCCCATTTCTTATTAGGCCGAGCTAGTTAATATTTCATTTACGTAGCAGCATAATGTGATGCCACAAGTGCGCTCTACAATGTGCCTCAAAGTTGCATATGACGCCTTTCTTACTTGGGAGACACATATAGAGAAAGTTGCTGCGAAAGTAGTGAGGGAGGTTGGACTGCTGCGTAGGCTGAGCAGCCCCCGCTGCGGTATGCGTCGGCACGCTCTTTTGATCATTTATAATATATATATATTCGCCCTATCTTAGAATTTGGCTCTGTCCTACTTTTTGGAGCCACTGCATATAAACTGCGCCTTCTTCTACTCTTAGAACGAGAAGCTCTTGATCTCTGTTTGGGACTCCCTAAGTTTGCGTCCAACAATGTTCTATATCTTGGAACACTGAAAACAAGACAGGACACAGCGCTGTGTCCTGTATTGTTTCCAGTGTTCCAAGCGCGGTTGCCACCTCTTGCATCGATGTTTCGTCTTCTGATCGTCCAAACTTTCTTTAATTTAAGCGGAGTGGCATGCGGCCCAGTTCATTTTCCTTACTCATCCAGAGGAATTATTTTATGCAAGGTAGTCTCAGTCTCCCCAAATTTGTTTGGTTGAATCATCGCTGGGGCCACTAAATATGCACATGTCCGAAATTATCCAGGTTCGGTCAATCACATCATTTGTGATTGATCGACTCCGACCAACGCCGGCTAATCGAGCGAGCCGAAAGAATTCCAGTGGCCAGTGGTATTATGGACTGAGAAGGATTTATTCCTCCTTGAGACCGCTTCACTAGCACCTACCCACAAGGCCAGCGACAGCTGCTCTTGCGGGCCTGCAGGATCGAGGCGGCACATGGAGCCCTGAACTGAAGGCTCCACTCAGGAAGATAAGGAAATATGAAATAAAAGTTTTTCCTCTCCTCCTCTATAATATTGATCCATGTAATGCCAAATTAATGTCTTTCTCTTTGATAAACAACAAACTGCAAGACTACATGACTTTTCCTATGTTACAATTGCGACTGATGCCCCGGCATGTGATGTAAAGGCAGGTGTGGGTATTATATCTCTCAGCCTCTCGATCAGTTTCTTTTTCTCTTCGTCTTACAGATTTCACCTTATTTTCAGTTTAATAAATGTGCTCATACTTTAGCGAAAGCAGCCCTGTGTGGTCCGATCTTTGACTTCCTTCCAACCTGTGAATTCTTTTCTCAGCAGCACGGTCTCGCACTTATATTTTAATGCGAGAATTCGGCAACTCAGCACTTACTTCCCTGGATGATTTTCATCACCTTCTTTTCCCTTGGAGGAGTAAAGCCTGGCTGTCTTACAAACTTGAGGCTTCTTTCAGGCGACTTCGCTGTCTTGTTCCGCAGCTAAATTTTTTCCTCTACAGGTCTGGTCTTGCAACCTCTCCTCAGCGCCAATATTATGCTGAACCAGAAACAACTGAGCATTTTTTTTTTTCTGTTTTGTTGCCGATAAGCATCGCTCACGAGGCGGTTGTTAGAAATGCCATTACATAAACTTAGTTTGCGCTTGTCTTTAGCGGTTATTCTTTCTCTTGGCACTTCTATGCAAGTACGTACCGATGAGAATGTTTGCTCTACCATACAAAATTTCCTTCTAGAATCACAACGTTTTTCATCGTAACCGGCTGTTATAATTCATCGTTCATTATTTTCGATATTCTGTTTTTGTTATTCTTTGTTATGTTTTAATTTTTTATCTTTAATCTCACACATTAAAGCTCAGTAAACTCCAGTACCACCTTCAATCATCTCTGTCACTGAACCTGATTTGCTCAACTTTATAATATCTCATTTGTGCAGTATGGAATCTCAGAAACTGTAATCACCGCATAGTCATGGTAAATTCCTCTAGTGGGTATGCGCCATTTTTATGAGGGCAACAACCACAACAACAGAGTGATACGAAAAGGAAGTGTCAGAAAGCAAGAGTGCTGACAGAATCCACACACGGTGGGTATACCGGTGCGTGAGGTGCAACCTTTTTGAGGAGGACATACGCAATGAGTGGTACTGTAGTGGAAGTCTCCAGATTAATAGAGAGATTTAGCTTACCGTGATCCGCAATCCGCCACCGTGACCCGCTACCGTGCGTGAGTGGGGCGCACAAGCTGATTGGTCCCAACGCGGCAGGTCTATGTGCCGACATCTACCGACATCCAGTATGTGGCGCCATCTATCGGCGTCAAGGGATCTGGGCATGCGCAGTGGAACGCGCGGTGGCGGATCCGGTAGCGGATCGCGGATCGCGGTAAGCTAAAACTCTAACGTCAACAGGGTAATGTTCTATGACGTGCACTCAAATCGCACTGCGGCAGAGCACACAAAAACGTGCAACCCGCCATGGTGGCTCAGTGATTAGGACGCTTGGCTGCTGATTCAGGAGACGCAGGTTCGATCCCCTAGAAGCGTTTATAGGGAGGCGAAGCGCAAGGGACTCGTGTGATGTGCGATGTCAGTGCATGTTAAAGAAGTCCATGTTGTCAATATTTCCGGACCCCTCTACTACGGCGTCCCTCACAGCCGCAGTGACTATGAGCCGTTAAGCCTTTTAAAACCCAAATAAAGCAGAATGCGAACCATATAATTTGTTGCAGGAACTGGAAACGTATTCAGGGAGACGTATTTTTCTCGCGTTAACAGTTTCTAACATAAACTAAGTTTATTACTACGCTCCTAAGCAGTTCACGACCTTGATAGCATCCTCTATTTTTCACGTGTAACTTGTTTTGAATCCCCAGAATGACTATCGGCTTCCAATCCGTTTATTTATTTTTATTTTTTTATTCGAGGCGTTTGCCATCAGGCATAGTGAAAAGGGAGCGGGGAGTAGGAGGAAACTAGAAGAAAGAGTGCAAAAAAGGTCTCCCTTAAATAATCACACAGGTTGCCGATAAACTGACTGTTCAGCGTCCACTTTCTATAATCACATTGACGGTCCCACCACAGGCCTACTTTCCGTAGGCAGCACTGTCTCACGGATGCGTAGCTGGGCAGGTCCACGATATATGCTTCGCATCGCACAGTTCCGGTGAAGCACCCCAATGGGGGCACTTTTCGGTCACTTGTAAGCGTGACGCACAGAAGTGGTCAGAGCCGCTCCTGCCCAAATCCGGCGCACAGATACCTCCTTCTCCCGAGTGAGATTACGGAAAAGAGGTTACGAACACGGAGGAATTACAGCGCGTGTTCGCTGGCGCAAAAATTCTTTCTCGGAAACATGGGACATGAGCGGATCTGGGGGAAGAGGGGATGGTGGCTAGATGTCTGATGTGTCAAGGTGGGTCATTTTATCCACATGAATATTATGTAGATCGTGAGCTTGGCCGCGAATGCAGTGTATACGCACAGGGCAGGGTTATTTTTTTACAGAGCTGGTGAATGGACTGTGTAATTTTGAATGTGCGTCGAACAGCCTGAAGCTGCTTAAGGGCGGCTAGGGAGTCAGTGTAAATGTGAACAGTATCAAGTGTGGGTTCGACTGGGAGGGAACTAATTGCGTTTTGGGTGCATGTATCCATACTTGCACCCAAGGGACATTCAGACAGAGCTGCGACGATTATGTGAAAACAATCAAAGACGCTTTCGGCTTTTTTCTTCATTGTTTTTGCTTTTGTTTTTGTTTTGGTTTTTTTTTGTTTTTGTTTTTTTGTTTTTTACAGTAGGCATGTGGTCTTCCGAGCATGTGAACGAGATACAGTGCGACTATTTCATTTGCCTGACTGACTAAATGGAACGAAATATTTGGTATCACACGTAATCCGTTTCGGTAAGAACTGCCATCACGTTCCTCATTCGGAATATTTGGTACGAAATGCGCAGATATTTCATAATTTGATTGTGAACATCGAGTGGAGGAGGAGGAGGAGGAGGAGGAGGAGGAGGAGGAGGAGGAGGAGGAGGAGGAGGAGGAGGAGGAGGAGGAGGAGGAAACTTTATTGAGGAGAAATTGGATTGTTCTGTCTTCGTGAGAGGACGCTTCTCCTCAAGCCGAGTTTTATTTGGATCCACGTGCGTCTTAATAATTCCCGCCAAATGCCGCGTTGAGCTGGCCTACAACAGATGGCGCCACTCACGCAATGAGCGTTTATGCGGGTGTGGGAGTAGTCAGTAGAGGAGGAGATAACGTACTAATGCAAGCCGAATTCAGTAATATGGCCATTAGGAGGGTAAGAAATAAAAATGAGTCAGCTGCCTAAACAAGGAAGGAACTGAAAGAATGCAAAATAGCCAGAAATAGCGCGTTTCATATTAGTCTTACATATAAAATCACTGGAATGTGGCGCCCTCACGTTTTCTCAAATATATTTTCTCTACATCAACGACGGAGAAAGTGTAACAGATACCGGGCGTTTCTTTTCCTGTAAGGGAATTATAATTATATGTAGCACTGCAACGAATGCCGGTAAGGGGCAAACGATGAGAGGCACATAAGAAAAGAAGGATAGGCTTTTGCCATTCTCCTCTTAATAGACATCTAAGAGACCCTCTACATTATTTTTTTTTCTATATTTTCCGCGTGATTTTTGCATGGCCAGTATGGCCAGTATGGAGTCCATACGTTTACGTATGCTTCTCCGTTTCGCCTCCTCCGTGCCGGTGGCTCAGTAGTTAACGCCCGACCACTGTACCGAAGTACCCGGGTTCGAATCCGGTGACAACGGCCACGTTTCACCTCCATCGAAACGCGGCTGCCGCGGACGGGTTCGAACCCGGGTACTTGGGTACTGTGGTCAGGCGTCTTCACTTGAACGACTGCGGTGGGTTCGCAGTTTCGCTAAACCTCACTTAAGCTCATCTTCAGCCCATCTTCAAAGACCGCACTCTTTTGTAACCTTCCTTCCAACTTAATTCCCTGACCCCCCCCCCCTCCCCTCACCCCATTCAGAGTAGCATGTCAGTGAACATTGTCGCCGGCTAAAATTCGTTTTATTAAAGAGTTTTCTCTCTGTGTCCCTCGCAGTGGTTTAGATGGCCGTCTGCTACAACGGAGCACCCGGGTTCGAACCCGACCGCTCGCGGCTGCGTTTCGGTGGAGGGAAAATCGCAAGGCTTACGTGTGCGGTGCGATATCAGTGCATGTTAAAGGTTGCCGGGTGATCAAAATTACTCTGCAGCCCTTTGTTACGGCACCTCTTACTCACATTCAGCTTCCATTCACACGTTCCTCCCCTGCCTTATGGTGCGGTTTAGAGGTCCGCGAAAAAATTGTGACAGATACAGCGCCTTCCCTTTCCTGTAACCAATTATTATTTTTAGGTTCACCTTCGTTTTGGCTGCTAGTTTTGGGCGTGCACCGTGAAATGAGGCACTTGTATACGCTTCCGCGTGGGCTCCTAACTTCCTTCCACATCGCTGTGACTTACGACACACCTGGCCCTAGTCGCAGGCGAGGAAGACACAGAGTATGCTACGGCTAAATAGGCAAGAATAGCTAGAAATGCCGCTCGTAAACGTTGTTTGGAGGAGGGGCTATGGATGCAGCTGAGGCAGCCGCCGGGCGAGACCACCATGCGACGTAGGCGTTCTAGGATGGTAGATTTGATGGAGTGAGGCGCCCGTGCCTTACGTGCAAGGCGAACCTATATGTATGTATGTATGTATGTATGTATGTATGTATGTATGTATGTATGTATGTATGTATGTATGTATGTATGTATGTATGTATGTATGTATGTATGTATGTATGTATGTATGTATGTATGTATGTAGTATGTATGTATGTATGTATGTATGTATGTATGTATGTATGTATGTATGTATGTATGTATGTATGTATGTATCCCCGCCGGGGTGGCGCAGTGGTTACAGCACTCGACTACTGTTCCCAAGGACGCGGGATCGAATCCCGGCCTCGGCGGCCACTTTTCGATGGAGGCGAAATGCAAGGCGCCCGTGTGCTGTGCAATGTCAGAGCATGTTAAAGAACCCCAGGTGGTCGAAATTTCCGGAGTCCTCCACTACGGCGTCTCTCATAGCCTGAGTCGCTTTGGAACGTTAAACCCCACAAAAACAAACAAACAAAAGAATGTAGCTTTCTCCGATAAAAGCCTAATTCCTGACTAATCAAAATTAGGTCTGTTATTAGCAGATTTCACCAGTCTTTGACTGCCCTATTTGTGGCTGCAAATCTCTCAGGAGTACGTTAATGCAAAACAACGTTCAAAATCCAACAGACGTCTACAACTAACTTTCCTTGAAAGGCAGAACAAGACTTTACTATAAGCCTGGCAAAACTCAATGAAAGAAGGTGATATACTCACCAAACCGGAGCGAGTGTGCCACTCAGACTACCCTAGCGCTGCCACCCTGCTGTCGCAACTCGGGCGCCGGTATCAAGACTCCGAGCCCGCAAGATTAGGTGAACAAAAAGTAAATTTACACATTACATTCAATTGTACAAAACTTCTACGTGGCATTTTGGACCATTAAAGTGCGATGAGGCGAAAGTCATTATAGCGCGGTGGATCGTAGCCCTCCACTACGGCACCTCTACCTCTCTCTCTTCTTTCACTCCCACCTTCCTTTCTTCGATGAAGGCGAAACGTAGTGGCGTCCGTGTGCTGAGCGATGTCAGCGCACGTTAAAGATCTCCGGAGTACCCGGGTTCGAAACCAACCTCGGCGGCTGCGTTTCGATGGAGGCGAAACGAAGAGGCGTCCGTGTGTTGTGCGATGTCAGCGCACGTTAAAGATCCCCAGGTGGTCGAAGTTACTCCGTAGCCCTCCACTACGACTCCCCTTTCTCTATTTCCACTTTCACTCCCACCTTCCTCCCTTCCCTTACGGCGTGGTTGAGGTGTTAACAGAAAACAAGTGAGACAGTTACCGCGCCTTTTCCCTTCCTATAAATCAATCAGGTGGTTGAAATTACTCCCAAGCCCTTCACTACACTACGGCTCCTCTTTCTCGCTTTCCACTTTCACTCCCACTTTACTCCCTTCCCTTGCGGCACGGCTCAGGTGTCCAAGGAAACAGGTGTTACAGATACTGCGCCTTTCCCTTCCTGTGAACCAATTATTAGTTATTATCAAAGTCGACCGGCGTTCTATAATTCGTTTACACACTTATTTATATTATATAGAGTTGTTATTCCTTCTTTTGTGCTCCCTCGAGTACCTCTATCTTCTTTCAGATGTTTTTGTATTCTTAATCTGTGCTGTAAGATGTCTTTTGTTTGTTTGTTTTTTCGCTGTTTGTATTATTAATCTCAACTGAATTTTTACGCTTTTCTATTTGCGCTCTAGTGTTGTTCTACAGTACATACTTCTAAAATTGTGTTTGTATTTTATTTCTCTTTTTTGTTATTGTCACTCGCGGAATCCCACTATCATCCTCACGGTAGACAAGGGGAATTATGAAGAGCGTTTTACGATCCGGGGCGTGGCGCAGTTGGTAAAGCGCTGGGCTGGGGATCCAAGAGATGGAGGCTCAATTCCCGATGGAAACAATGTTTATTAATTTATTTTTAACTCTCTCTCGAAAACGTGACACCTCTGCTGAAAACCTGCTGACAACATACTGTTGACAACTTTCTGTCGACAAAGATGAGGTTTTCGCCTTGAAACAGTACATCGGCACGGAGGCTGAAAGCTACTGGCTACAGGTGACTGTCTTCGTGCAGCGACGGCCAGGGAGATTCCGGCGCATCCCCTCTGAGCAGCGCACTGCACTCGACGGACGCTCTCGGCTACTCCCTCCCCGAATGGCAACGTTCCTGCTTATATAGGCCAGGACCGTTACCATTTCAATTGTCCAGTCCGGAGGGGGAAGAGGGCCCAAGAGGTCCAATAGCGAGCACACTAGTCTCCCGCCTCGAATCTGCCGCGAGGGGGGGGGAGAAGGGGGCGCCGCTAATGCGCAGCCCATGGGCAGAAGCGCCACGGAATCTGTAACTTGTCCAGACTGCTCCTACGTTAAGGTTTTCTCTCAGTACGCTGGTGCTATGTGGCGCAGCACCAAGACTTGTCAAGGGGCGTCAGACGTTCGCCGGCACCCGCTTGGCTTCAGTCGTCGACCACTGCAGGAGCCGCGCGAACCTTGGCTGGAACCCTTATATTAATCGTACGCCTACGTCATAACAGTTGTGACCTACAACGCTTAACGGATAATTTCTACTATCTGAGCCGCTCATAACGAGGCAAGAGGGAAAATTGAAGTTGGCCTGCAGCAGTAGGCGGCCGCTTTCTAATCTCGAAACGAATTACGCTGACAAAAAAATTACTTTATTACCGAGATTCACCCAGACAAATTTCACAAAATGCTGCATACTCACATCAGAATGTGACATCCCTGTACACACTGATTTATATTATATAGAGTTATTATTATTTCTTTTGTGCTCCCTCGAATACCTCTACCTTCTTTCGGATGTTTTTTGTATTCTTAATCTGTGCTGTAGGATGGTTTTTTTTTTTTTCGTTGTTTGTATTCATAATCTCAACTGAATTTTTACGTTTTTCTATTTGCACTCTAGTGTTGTTCTACAGTACTTCTAAAATTGTGTTTGTATTTTGTTTCTCTTTTCTGTTATTGAACTAGGTGTTATCAAAGTGCTTCGTATGTCCCCCCTATGTAATACCCTCTCCAGAGGAGATAAATGAAGGGTGTATGAGGGTGCTCGTTATAATACATGAAGGAAAGAAGCCAACAGTCGGCGAGGCCAAGGAAAGCATTTGAGATTGTAATTTTTTGTAATTTTTACTTCTATAATCGCATAATTTAGTAATGTAATCTGTTCAGGGGAAAGATCATTAAACGCAAAGTAGAAGAAAAAACAACGTGCCGATGGTGGGATCCGAACCCACGACCTCCGAATATCGCGTCCGGTGCGCTTCCAACTGAGCTACATCGACAGCTGTCCCCCCTGCTACTTTCTTGGGTATTAATGTTGTCTGTATACGAACCTTGAGAGTGTTCACCAGCGCCATCCTCAACCATAGCGGCGGACGTGGAACGTCCTGTGTTACCGCCAGCGTCACGTAGAACGTGATCAAGAGCGAGGGCGAAAGCTGTGCTAGAACCCTCTTACGCTACCTATGGCTTCAAGAGTGCCAGAACCGAGACCCCCGTAGGCTACAAGCAGATACGTGACGCTAGCGGACGTGACGTTGGCGGTAACACAGGACGTTCCACGTCCACCGCTATGGTTGAGGGCGGCGCTGGTGAACACTCTCAAGGTTCGTATACAGACAACATTAATACCCAAGAAAGTAGCAGGTGGGACAGCGGCCGATGTAGCTCAGTCGGAAGAGCACCGGACGCGATATTCGGAAATCGTGGGTTCGGATCCCACCATCGGCACGTTGTTTTTTCTTCTACTTTGCGTTTAATTATCTTTCCCCTGAACAGATTACATTACTAAATTATGCGATTATAGAATAAAAATTAGAAAAAAAAAATTGCAATCTCAAATGCTTTCCTTGGCCTCGCCGAGTGTTGGCTTCTTACCCTCTCCGGATGGCCTCTAGGGTATTTGAATAAATAAAATAAATAAATTTGCAGGAAAACATGAACATAAAACGGAATACAGCTGTCGGTCGCCTTCCACAGCCACACCGCAGTTCACTTCAGTACCGGTCAGCGATGAATATATCTTTCGCATCTACCCACAGTCATCTCAGCATGCTCAGGAAGAGCCAAAGAACTCACTTTTATTGTGAATAACTGCATGAAGTTTTCACTTACAAAAATTTCTTAACGCAGTCTTGATTGTCTTTACAAATTTCTTTAAATGAGGCCTAAAGACTATGTCGTAGATTTATGGGCGCAAATCTTTACTGAGACGTTTTTTCATAAACTGTCTATATTGTCACGTGATGGTGACAAGGTCGATGACACAAATGAAGAATCGGTAATTGCACCGAAGAAACTCTTTATTGGGCTGACTTGCGCCCGCAGTGATGGTGGTGAAAACTTTATATCTGTAAAGCAAAAGAACCAGGAAACCTGGTGACGGCGATAGCAACAAACGTGCTCGTCGATCGTCGAACTAAGAATGTCTGTCGCACACATCAACGCTCAATTTAAAGGCTGCTCCGAATCATCCAGGTAACGTCGCAAGCTGTTACTAGCACAACCTGGAACATTGTAGAAACATACGCGACTGGTCGGAATCTTCGAGACAGATCTCGGCGCATCTCGCGCGACAAAGAAACTGACAAAGGCGCGTCTCGCGACATTGAGCATTAACAAACAAATAATGCAGAATTAATACGCGTGCCAGAATCACAGTGATAAGGCCGCATGCCGGCAGCTGTTAAAAAAGAAATACAGTTTTGAATGTTTCGCGGCAATATGTAGACAAATTTCCTGTAAACCGAAGAAAATAAAGCCTATAGACATTAGTCTACAACCTATACCTTCTCTATATAGAAAAGTCAAGAGGTCTAAAGAATGAAAACAGCATATTACAAAAGTCCAAAGAAAGTCTACAAGTCGCTTACATGAGGGCTGTGCTCAGTGTCCTTTTAAAAGGCAGCCCCGAGCGGTTTTCGGGGTAATGAGATTAGAATAAAACTTGTCGCTTCTAACTACCTCTTCCTGTTTGTCAGCTATGCGGCGTATCAGTACAAATCGATTTTCAGTTTTACCGCTTCCGGAGGCTCAGCTCAGATTATTTTAGGGACAACATTGTATTTTTGACGTCACGAAAATTTGCCGGCATGTTAACAAACCTGAGGAGAACCTGAACTCAACTTTGAAAAAAAAAAATTAGTACTAAATGCTGTCGACTGGCGTTTACTTAAGCAACGCTATTAGGAAGATTAATGGAAACGGCCCCTCAGTTCGTTTAAACCGTAGCTGAATTTTCCCCTCTGATGTCGCGTCAGCGTTATCAATTGGCACAGCAATTTTGACACTGCGGCACCGGCTGACTTTCCATTCTACTTTCCCGTATGCCCTGCGCTTTTCGACAATGCTTTGAATAGGACGTATGTATTTTGTGCAGGCAAACCACCAAATTATGCATCGCGATATTGCGATATTCTCACATTACCAAAGCACTAGCCAGTTATTACAAAACAATACATATACCCATCTCTCAGGGGCAATATTTTTCACGCCAATGAAGAATGAGCATCGCATCTTACTTCATAAAACTTCAAACTTTTTCCCTCGTTTCCAATAAGCCATATGCCGTGTTTAAAGTCAGGGGCGTCTCGGTGAACGGGAAGGGGGGGGGGGGGGGGGGGGGGGGTTGACTCCTCGGCAATATCTAAGGGGAGTCTGAGACACCCCTGCCCGCACTTGAAAGTATAATTGGACTGCATGAGTACGAAGCAGGCAACCATCAATTTGTTTTCTTGTCAGTGATAATCGAAACATTTCTAATATTTCGACTTCGCAGCGAGTTGTAACAAGAACCATGAACCTGTTTTCTAAAGCCCGAAACGAAAAAAAAAAAAAACTTATTTCTCCCGTTTGTAAAAAACTGTGTACAGAACAGGCCACTGGCCTCTTTCTCTCCCTTTTATTTCTCTTTCAACCTGAGCTCGAATCAATCACTAGTGACCCTCATCCGATGGGGCCAGACTTTAACCACTGGTTATAAGTAGAACTGTCCATATACTTCAAATTCAACATGTTCCGTAATGGTAAATGTGGACAACAAGAAAAGTCCAGCATTTTCTGAAGAACGCGCTCACTGGCCGTTTTCGGACAACTTACGTAACTGTTCCTTCCGACTATACTTAAAGAAATACCGCAATTTCCGAATACATTTTAACGAATGATATTGGCTTCCCCTGCCTGTTCTCCAAGCATACATTTTCGCAGTTCATGTTTCTTCCTTTCCTAGCCATCATTTCCCTTGTGTCCATCAGAAGAAGTCTCCAGATATGTGAAACCTTTGATACAGACTTGTGCTTACCCTAGTCAATAGCACCTAAGCGCCTGTGTGGAGGCTGAACTTCTTTAAATGAGCCAACCCTTTTGTACATTCATCGCAGTAACGCATGGATTTCTGCGGAGCTCATTTCGTTACTTGAATTTTATGCAGTATAGCGTAATCCAGCCGTAGCATGTACTGACCAGTAAGATTTTTGTTTGTTTCTTTTTTTTTTGCTTGTTGTTGTTGTTTTTGCGCCCGTCCATTGTGAGCACACTTCCGAGAAATAAAAAGTTGTCGTGACGCTGGGACTAAGTTGACCCGGCCTTCACTTGGTAGCGTGCAGAGACTCCGGGTTGATGAAGGATTGAATCTTCGAAGTTGGTAAAATATATACAAGCAGGTTTAATGGCACTTTGAGAAAGGTTATTTATATGATTATTTGCATGAAAAAGAAGGGTACATCAGCAAAATGGCAAGCGTTAAGAGTTCATAGCGAGAAGCGTCTGGATGAGCCGTTTAGCCAGGGCTCAGAGCGACATTTCGTGCTCTGCAACGTCCTTAAAACCCCCTATGTCCAGCCCCTCTCTGAAGGTGCTGACCAACCAAATCCAGGGCACGCCCCTCAGATATCGGCATCCAATCGAACACATCACTGCACTGATGGTCTGAAGCACTGACTGGCCCGGCATTGTTTCGTTGGGCCTGGTCACTTGTTGGCGGGAAGAGCTTGGCAACGGCGAGGAGGTACATTTCTATTCTTCAGCCAAGAATCGATAGGCTGGTTCCGGCAAGTGGATTTCCTTCTCAGAAACCCAAGTGCACGTGCGCGCCGCATACTGCTCCCAGCATTGTTCCTTTCCGGCAATTGCAAATCTTTCCTGCATTCCCGGGAAATCCTCTAATGGCCGTAATCACCTTGCTCCTTTCTTGTCCTGTACGTCAGCGGACGTGTCACTTTGTCGCCTCCTTTGGACAATAAGCATTCCTTACTTGATCATAGCGCTTCTCGACGGCAAGGGTGAACAATTGAACGAAAGCACTTCCGGCTATTTCCCGCAGGGGGACATTTCTTGGTATTTTTCTAGACGTTCCCTTGACAGGGCCAATTTGGCATTTGCAGGGTCTCAACATAGCAAAACAGGCTTACACAAAAGGATTCATGGAAACAGGCTCACTTAGAGCCATTGTACCAACAGCACATATCCACAGCACTTATCCATGCCCACAGGCGAACAATAGAGCGCGCAAGTGCGGATGATGCACGGTCATAACAGCCTCCTCCCCCGCCAGAAGAGTCACGGAGGGCAGCAGTCGCAGCTGCTGCATGAAGAGACGACTTAATGGCCTGCACATGAACGCTTGAAGCTCGCTGTTGCTTGTCGCGTTGTCTTGATTGTCATAGGCCAAATTGCTTGAGCTGTCTCAAAACTCAACCTCATGTCTAAACAAGCACTCGGCTCCCGTCTGAAGAGACCAGGTTAAAAGAAAACTGCCATCGTTGTTCTAGAAAAGCCCACACTCAAGACGCTCAGGACCCACGTATGCCTAGAAAACCAAACGTGCTGCTTTACATAGTCACACATATACAAGCGCACGAAAAAAAAAAAAAAAAAAACCTGATTATCAATTTTTATACATGGTGAGGAACACCTCGGACCGCTTAGAAACAGCGGCTAAGCGCGTCCGCATTCCCATTTATCTTCCCCTTTTTGTATCTTATTTCAAAATTGTACTGCTGTAAAATCAAGCTCCACCTAAGAAGGCGACTGTTCTTCGATGTCGCAGTTTGCAGCCAAGCCAGGGGACAATGGTCCGTCTCTACGGTGAATTTGGCCCCTCCAAGATAGCACTGCAATTTTTGAATGGCGCACACAATGCAAGCGCACTCTTTCTCTGACGCGCAATAAGCCCTCTCTCTAGAACTCAGTTTTCTGCTCAGGTAGAGCACGGGGTGCTCATTACCGTCGTCATCTCTCTGGCAGAGAACAGCACCTAGCCCTCGATCACTGGCATCACACTGGACCGTGAATTCTCGGTCATAGTCTGGAGCTCGCAATACCGGACGGCTAATCAGCACAGCCTTCAGGTTTACGAAGGAGGCTTCCTTTTGTTCGTCCCAAACTACATTTGTCGGTTCTGTCTTGCGGAGAGCGTCGGTCAGAGGGCTAGCCAAAACTGAATAGTTAGGGATGTAGTGATTGTAGTATCCCGTCAGCCCCAGGAATGCCCGAATTTCCGTCTTCGTGCTCGGCCGCGGGTAGTCTGCTACCGCAAAAATCTTAATCTCGCTGGGTTTCCTGAAACCTTGACCTACATTGTGACCCAAGTAGTCCACGGTCGCCCTTGCCAGGCAACATTTATCGGCCTTTACGGTTAGTCCAGCTTGACGCAAAAGGCTCAGTACAGCTCTTAGATGTACCATATGGTCCGCCCATGAGTCGGAAAAAAACCGCAATGTCATCTAAATAAGGCACCGCGAATGTTTCACACCCCTTTAAAACCCTATCCATGAGCCGGGAAAAACAAAATGGAGCATTTTTGAGCCCGAAACTCATCATTGTTGGCTGGTAGCTGCCCGTCGGAGTGACGAAAGCCGCGTATCTGCTGGCGCGTTCAGTGAGCGGTACTTGCCAGTATCCTCGAGTAAGGTCCAGCGTAGTCACATATGCCGCTCTACTGACCTGTTCTACTCTCTCCTCAATATTCGGAATAGGATACACTTGATCCCTGGTGAGAGAATTTAGCTTTCGGTAGTCGACCACAGGCCTAGGGTCTTTACCTGGAGCTTCTACTAAGATCATAGGCGAAGCATATTCGCTTTCCGAGGGTTTTATTACTCCCAATTCCAGCATGCGAGTTACTTCCCTATCCAGAATTTCTCTTTGCCTTGGAGAGAATCGGTAGCACCTTGATCGCACTGGCACGTCTGAAGTCAGCTCGATATCGTGCTCAGCCAAATCAGTCCTGCCTGGCCTGTCCACGAAGCAGGCCTCAAACTCTGTTATTATATCGCCCAGATCGGACAGCTGGGATTTCTTTAGTTCTCCTATCTGCTCCGTCTTTTTGAGAAGCTCCGGTATCTTGGGATCATTGGCTTGCTCCATAGCTAAGTCCTCTCGGGTTCCACTTAAAAGTCTCGTGAGATTACTAGACACTGGCGGCAAGAGGTTACTCTCAAGAACGTCCTCATTCCGCGTCTCATCAAGCTCACTTTCAAGTTGACTTATCTGAGATACCTCGCTCTCAAAGTTTTCTGACCCGCTATCTTCCACATCGACCACTGTTTTAACTGCCGTTTCCTCCGCTGTGGATTTTTCTGGAATGAGCAGTGTAGCTAGTTCTCGCGCCTTTGAACGTGTTAAGGCTTGCACAACTCTGTCTCCGAAAAGGATGCCCCCCTTTCGCAGTAGCATGTCCGATTTGTTGGAGAACAAATACGGATAGCACTTAGGAAGCTTTCCTGAAACGGCAGCCTCGATTGTTAACTTGCCGAAAGGGCCCTCGATGACCACGTTCGCGATTGGCAAGCACACACTCTGTTCCTCCACTACCTGGCGGATCCAGGCACACTGTCCTGTATAGTCGGAAGGCGACACATACGCCGGATGGACAACATCCATCGTTGCGGCAGAATCGCGCAGTACCTTGCAAGGCTTCCCGTTGACTACTAGGTCATGCAGGTAGGGTTCCAAAAGCTGCATATTTTCATCGCAGTCACTGACATACGAGAAAGCAATCTTTTCTTTCCGGCAGTTGACGGCAATGTGACCCTGCTCATTACACCTAAAGCATGTGAGCGGCTTCCTAGCCCCAAGCTTGTTCTTTGTGTTCTGCGCGTTGGTCTCTTCCCCACTTTTCTCACTGCCGTCATTTCTAGGGCGTTTGCCTGAAGAAGCCTTCCTTTCTTCGTTTGCAAATCTAGCAAAGTGCCTTTTCTGACGGTTATTCACACTCAACTTGGGATTGCGGGGCCTATCTACTGCTGGGTTGCTGAACTGTCGGCGCGAAGCGTACTGTTGCCGACTTAATGTCGCCTCGGTCCTGTAACCAATTTCTTTCTTTTTCTGGGAGGCAGATATAAAACTGCTCCAAAAGAATTCGCTCGACTACAGAGTCTCTATCACTGTAGGAATCAGTGCTCTTTAGCCACTCGCCCAAACTGACTCTTAAATTGTATAGGAATTCAGGGTAACTCTCGTCCCTGGACTTAGTAGCGTTCCGAAAACGTTGTCTGAACGCCTCGGCGCTAAGCCTATACTTTCTCAGAAGGCAAGCCTTGACCTTCTCGTAGTTGTCCGCGTCCTCCTTGCTTAGCCGCGCGACAACCTCCGCTGCCTCGCAGGGCAGAACCGTCAATAATCTCTGAGGCCAAGTGTCTCGCTGGAAGGACAGTTTTTCGCAGGTTCGCTCAAAGTTAGCCAGATACAGACCGATATCCCCAGATATCACATATGGCTGCATGTACTTTGACATCCTGAAATCTGCCTCCTTGTTGAGAAGAGGTACCGCTAGCTGGGGACAATTGTCCGACCTCTTGCTCAACTCTACTTCTAATTTCCGGAGCTCAATTTCTTGCTCCAGCCTTTTTGCTTCTCTCTCAATTTCACGCTCACGCCTCTTTTCCTCTTTTTCCCGCTCTTTCTTTTTTTGTCCGATGAGGTTCCATGCTTCACTGAGCTCCTCATCATTGGTTCCCAGATCAGTGATTGCCTTTATAATCAAGGGTTTTTGTGCCAAACCACTTGTATCAATTCCCAATTCCTCACACAATTGCAACAGTTCCGATTTCTGCAGCTTTTGTAGGTCCATGATCGCTCCGAGTGTCGGCTACTTCCAAAACAACAGTGCAAACTACCAAACCTAAAGGCGTTTCAACACTTTTTACCAGTTCTAAAATCTAACCCTGTTCTAGAACCTGGTCCACATCAGAAGAAAAGCCAAGCACTCACCCACACATGCGATCGATGTTCCGAGCTGCTCTCTTGTTGGCCGATTGTTGCTCCTGCTTGTTGCTTGAGATGCCACGTCCGATCACCAGATGTTGTGGCTTGCAGATTCTAATCCACCTCCAATCACCAGATGTTCTGGCTTGTAGATTCAGATCCCAACGCTGGTCACCAGTTGTCGTGACGCTGGGACTAAGTTGACCCGGCCTTCACTTGGTAGCGTGCAGAGACTCCGGGTTGATGAAGGATTGAATCTTCGAAGTTGGTAAAATATATACAAGCAGGTTTAATGGCACTTTGAGAAAGGTTATTTATATGATTATTTGCATGAAAAAGAAGGGTACATCAGCAAAATGGCAAGCGTTAAGAGTTCATAGCGAGAAGCGTCTGGATGAGCCGTTTACCCAGGGCTCAGAGCGACATTTCGTGCTCTGCAACGTCCTTAAAACCCCCTATGTCCAGCCCCTCTCTGAAAGTGCTGACCAACCAAATCCAGGGCACGCCCCTCAGATATCGGCATCCAATCGAACACATCACTGCACTGATGGTCTGAAGCACTGACTGGCCCGGCATTGTTTCGTTGGGCCTGGTCACTTGTTGGCGGGAAGAGCTTGGCAACGGCGAGGAGGTACATTTCTATTCTTCAGCCAAGAATCGATAGGCTGGTTCCGGCAAGTGGATTTCCTTCTCAGAAACCCAAGTGCACGTGCGCGCCGCATACTGCTCCCAGCATTGTTCCTTTCCGGCAATTGCAAATCTTTCCTGCATTCCCGGGAAATCCTCTAATGGCCGTAATCACCTTGCTCCTTTCTTGTCCTGTACGTCAGCGGACGTGTCACTTTGTCGCCTCCTTTGGACAATAAGCATTCCTTACTTGATCATAGCGCTTCTCGACGGCAAGGGTGAACAATTGAACGAAAGCACTTCCGGCTATTTCCCGCAGGGGGACATTTCTTGGTATTTTTCTAGACGTTCCCTTGACAGGGCCAATTTGGCATTTGCAGGGTCTCAACATAGCAAAACAGGCTTACACAAAAGGATTCATGGAAACAGGCTCACTTAGAGCCATTGTACCAACAGCACATATCCACAGCACTTATCCATGCCCACAGGCGAACAATAGAGCGCGCAAGTGCGGATGATGCACGGTCATAACAGTAGAACTGTCCATATACTTCAAATTCAACATGTTCCGTAATGGTAAATGTGGACAACAAGAAAAGTCCAGCATTTTCTGAAGAACGCGCTCACTGGCCGTTTTCGGACAACTTACGTAACTGTTCCTTCCGACTATACTTAAAGAAATACCGCAATTTCCGAATACATTTTAACGAATGATATTGGCTTCCCCTGCCTGTTCTCCAAGCATACGTTTTCGCAGTTCATGTTTCTTCCTTTCCTAGCCATCATTTCCCTTGTGTCCATCAGAAGAAGTCTCCAGATATGTGAAACCTTTGATACAGACTTGTGCTTACCCTAGTCAATAGCACCTAAGCGCCTGTGTGGAGGCTGAACTTCTTTAAATGAGCCAACCCTTTTGTACATTCATCGCAGTAACGCATGGATTTCTGCGGAGCTCATTTCGTTACTTGAATTTTATGCAGTATAGCGTAATCCAGCCGTAGCATGTACTGACCAGTAAGATTTTTGTTTGTTTGTTTTTTTTTTTTGCTTGTTGTTGTTTTTGCGCCCGTCCATTGTGAGAACACTTCCGAGAAATAAACATCCAATTTTGGCGCCATCTTTCGTTCGGACAACACCGTTAAGCATTCATTTAGGACCTGTGAATGTTGGTGTAATTCGTAGCTATAGCTCGCACAGTGTTCGAAACGTTACGCCGATTGTTTCAAACAAGCCAACGTTGCTTTTTAGGCAAAGGTCAATGAACACTGAGCCGCACACAGCGCTGCGTTCTGTCAGCCATTGTGCTAGGATCGGAAAGGGCGAACGAGAGTGCGAGGTTGTTTTTCCGAGTTACGCAACGTTCCGCCCCGTCGCCTCCCTTCTGCCGCTCCTCCCTTGTGAAAGCTGCGCGTTGTACGGCCGGCCCGTTTTTCTTCCGTTCTTCCGCTTCCCGCAGCCGAAACGGAACGGATTCTCGGAAGCAGTCCATCCGCGTTTTAAGAGAGGGACCACGACTCCAGCCGGCCTCATCTCCTCAACTGCAGCGCGGCCCTCATCCGCAGTCGGCAACTGGCAGTCACCCATGTAAGGCCGGGGATTTAGAACTCACCTCCCTCACCTTCTCGTGCGCGGCTGCCTTGTACCTTAGCGAAATGCAACTCTCAGGTTAAAAAAAAAAAAAAAAAAAAAAAACGACGTGGGAGGGGGCGAGTTTCCCGCCATGAAGGGCGCAAAAGAGGCGCCACAAATCACTGCTAAATCTCTTTTACTGTTGGGGTATTGTGTAACTTGTATCTTTTGGGCACCTTCTTCTTCTTTTTTTTTTTTTTTTTTTTTTGCTTCATGTTCTGACGGTAGGTAGAGGGGGAGACAGGGGCAGGAGGAAAGTACCTCGCTGGTTTGAGCTCAGTCAAAGTACGAGTCTGGAACCTTAAAGCCGACCGTCTTCGGTATACACGAGATTTTAAAATGCCGCATAACGCTCCGGATTTGGCGAGTCAAACGCACGAGCAATCACTTAGGCTTTAACAGTATAGGAAGGATGGCGGTTGTCCGTGTCCGACTTGCTGACCGCTTTGGTTCTTGAAACTTGTTAAGCTAGAAGCAGGCGGAACGATGAAGGATCAAAGCGAGCGGGGCTCGAATGGGAGAGTCCCGAGAGGGGGCGACAGCACCAAAGGCCGAGCAGTCTTTATAATGAAAGGGCCGAAGAAAGCTCCCATGGAGAGAGCCCTTTGCCGCGGCAATGGTGGGCATATAGTGACTTCCTGTTGCGCAACGTACAAAAGCCGCGTGGTCATTTATTTTGTTGCCCGCGCCACACACCACTCTGCGCCCACCGCGGACCTCTTGAGAGAGAGAGAGAGAGAGAGAGAGCTTGGGAACGCTCACAAGACGCCTCTCTCTTTGTGGCTGCGAAAATCAAAACGGGTGTCCGAAAGCGAAGAAAAAAGGCAACTGCGTGGGATGGTCTTTCCGCTTCTTGTTTCTCCAAACAAAACGGGGCGGGGCACTTCTGAGATTTGTTTTCGAGCCAGGGGACGTAATAGTTATCAGCAAACTGGAAAGAAAACCGTTTTTTAGAAGGACGTTGCAGTTCTGGTTGCAACACTTTCTCCCAGTCAAGGTGGGAGTAAACGAACACTGGCTCCACAACCATATGGCAAAATAAAACGAAATGAGTGAAAGGAGAAACGTTTTGAACTTTACAAACATTTACCGATTGCCAGTGCAGTTGTACTGATTATTGTATAACATTCGTCTGGTGCTTCTTGCATGCAACTTTGGGCCCACCTGCACATGAAATGGAATTGCCTTTTTTAATATTGTTGCGAAGAAGGAGATCGGCAGTGGCGCGAGAGGAGCCCTCGCGCTAGGCCAGACATAAAAACCATCGTTCATACTGTCACCATGTTGTGCCGCCTCTTTGCTTGTCACCACGTTACATTTTGGTTGGAGGTGCTGCGTATATGCCATCCCCATCCTCGCCTTGGAGCATCGACATCATCTGTAAGCTGGGACTATAGACTGAGGGCCCTGGGTTATCGCCGAGCAGCTTCGCCCCAACCCTTCCTGCCCAGACGCGAACAAAAATCACCGACCAGACCCAACCCCGGATCTGAAAACACGGAGAACAGACAGACCAACCAGACCCGAGACGAAGGACCCGAAAGACCCGAAGGACCCAAAGGAACCGGACATGTACACGCAACTCCCGCCCAGCCTCTCGTCGCGACCTCGAGCCGTCGGTCCCATGGACTTTGGTGGCGGATGGATGAACAGCTCCAGGAGAGCCGGATCACCTAATTACCATCGTGTTCATCGCCATCGTGGTGGCAAGCACATCAGCAAGCGCATCATTCTCTTCCATCTTTTCTTGAACATCTACACCATCACGTCACCATCGACTTCAACGAAACGATCGGGACGATCGCTCGGTGGCCCCGGGAAGAGAGCCGAAGAAGAAGATCGACAGTGACGCGAGAGGAGCCCTCGCACCAGGCCAGACATAAAACTCATCGTTCATCCTGTCACCATGTTGTGCCGTCTCTTTGCTTGTCACCACGTAACAATATATACAGCGAAAGGAACTCATATTTGCCAGCAAGCATCCTAGGCGTGTAACGTAGCATCTCCACTAATGCAAAGGTTGTTCTTACTTTCCCACTGTCATGCATTTATAGTATAAACAGATTATGACAAGGCTTTTAGCACAAGAAGAGCTTTGGGGAAAACGGAGTCATTTTTCGTTGTAACCGAAAACTTGTTTCTATTGGGACTACCTAAAATCAGCGCTGCCCAGTGCCCATACAGCTCATTTAGAAAGAACATCACTGGGTCATTTTCCCCAACTCACAATCCTTTGGTGTAATAAAGCTTGCAGCGTCCTCCGCCTAATTCCCGCTCAGGAATGCGGATCGATGCACAGCGCGAGCGCCCATTTCTCTTCCTCCTCTCCCTCTTCCCATCCCGCCCTGCCCTGCGAGAGGGAAGGCAATCAGCGCGCCATCTGTCGTCATGGCAAAATCGAACCCGAATACCGCAACCTGAATGAATCATCGTCTGGAACCGCGGCCTCGACCCCTCGCCAGACTCTCGCAACGCTCGGCTTGTTTGTGAAGCCATCCCGCAAGAACATCTAGGCTGATACTAAAGCGAGCTGAGAAAACCTGGTCATAATTTTAAGTATATAGCGAAAATGATTTAGTGTCCTAGTCACGGTTGTCGGACATCGTGCTGTGTCGAAGTAGCTAGAAACATTTGCTTATGCTAGCAAATTATACAGAAGTAATGCCGCCCAGAGGTAATGTGAATTGTCCTAGTTAAGTCGCTTAGCCACACATTTAATTAAGAATTCATAACTGAAGTAACAAAATATGTAGTGCGTTGACACCGTTACGTAACGTGTACGGTAAGCCAGACAGAAGCGTGCCAGCTATGGGGCACGCTATCGCTAGCGTGCTTTTGAAGAACTCAGAGCCCTCGCGACGACGGATGAACGGGCTTATTGGTTATACATCGTAATATAACAGCGCAGCTAAGACAAGGACGAGGAAGGAAACACTTTCGCAAACACGGACAAAAGCCAAGGATAAGGATTATATCTAAAACCTAATTGTCTAGCAGTTAACAGTCGTCGCCTCTCCGCTCATCGTAACTCCTGGGCATCTCGCTGCCGCGTTAACTCTCCTCGGCGTCTGGGATACCCATGCCGGCTGATCACATAATTGGTTCCGGCCCCGATACATCCCGCTTCTTTATATTCTGACTGCTCTCAACAAGATGAATGCAGCTGGCCATGATCATTGAGCCTGCACCATTCATTTCCTCTCAAAAAGTGCAGAGAGTTCGCGAAATTGAAGCTTCAAAGCCCCGAAAAAAAAGTAACTCTTGCCGTCTCTTTCCCGGAGCTAATATGCAGCACTCTAAATATCTTTTTCAGTCGCATATCAAATGTTCAACGGATTATTGTTCGTTCGATTTCCTCCTCCTTTTTTTTTTTTTTTTTTTGATGGAATAACTTTGTCTAGTTCACGGAAACAGCCTTCTGTATTCATAAAGCTTAGAGCTTAAAAAAAAAAAAAAAACGAATCGGAATGTATATAAACGAGACCAACGTCAACCTTCTTTTCTTCCTTCGTTTTCAGGGTCCACATTGTGAAAACCAAATAGAGCAAAAGGGCACCTCGTATTATTCTAATCATCTACACATCGTTCTAGTAATAAGGTACCTCTGACGAGCGACATATAGATGAAAGTGATGTTATGGAGGAGTAGGAACGTGCAGGCGGACTCAATATATACGGAAAACATACCATGCACGAGAAGACTTGACCCCTGGAGCGTGTGTTAACGCTCCGCCGAGTTAAATCTTATCTCACGACCGGCGGTGTTTTGTGAAAAAACGTGACGTCTTGAAATGTCGTAAATCTTACTCTCTCTGTATTTTATTATGTCATTGGCGTCCTCATCTTTTCTCTAACATACTCCGCCACTTCTTAAGTGAAGCAGTCTAGCAAGTCGCTGCTTGCAATTTCCGCACGAACACCTTCCTCTCAGCGTTTGGAAATGCGATCAGCCGTTCCCAGCATCCTCACGCGAGCGTTGAAAGCAGCGTCAAGATCCTCTCTATCTCTCTCACTCTACCTCTACCTCTCTAGCTCAAGGGTCGCCATTGTTTTTAGCAGTGAGATTGGCACACAGCCCTGGCCTTTCTATCTAAACCCAGAAAACAGACTAAATCTACTGCCCCTTCCGCTTAAGTGTGTATTCCTAACTGTACCATATAAACTACAATTTCCTTTAACTTAGCGTACTTAAACCAAAGTTCATAGTCTTAACCATGAATGAATAAATGAGTTCCTCGCTTCCTTTCTGTAGCCTTTTTTACCTTCACTCTAGTGGCCTTCCCCTATGGGGCCGAAGTCCCGCTACATTAGCCATGGTACTAGACATCAGCAGCAGCTGAAACGCTCATATCAAACATCCACTAGTTGCCAAATTAAACCGCCCAGTGCGCTAGTTCAGCAGTAATTGGTTAAATAAGACTCCTCGTTAAATGGCTTAATTCTCAGCATGAAGTCTGTCCAACTACTGATTAGTGGTGACAAAGAATGGCGAAAATTCGCACATATTAATATTTCTTGCACTGATTTTTCATAATAGAACGAGAAAAAAAAATGTCTGCTCAGTATGATAGAGCACTGAACAACAGTTAAGGGAGAACCTCAGTTCGCAGGCCGAGCCAACGTTTCGACAGTGAGTAAAAAACGTTTAATTTCTGATATGGCGATTACATATTGAGGGACGGGCAGTGATACCCTCAGTCCAGGGCCCCAATAGCCCTCGCAGCTGCTTCAGCCCGGCGAACGAGCAGACGCTGGTTCTCCAGGTCGGGTGCGCGAAAGACGTTTTCTTCTGGGCCACTAAGTTTTCTACTGTTTGTATTATACTAGACATAAGTGTCTCAGTAATGCCACTAATTCTCATTCTAAATTGGTGCAAGAGGTCACGTTACAAAATGAAGATACCGTGCATTTGCGGTGAAGCCCATACCTCCCTCAGAACTCTTGCCTGATCCCTCTAAACAAGCTTGTGACAAGCTAAGGTCCAGCGATGACCCTGACATTCAGTTCAAGGCCGTCGAATGGGCAGGCGTCGTCAAAGGTCTTCACGGCCTGTGGCACGCTAGCTGACTTCCCCTATTCCTCCCACTATAGTGAATAAAGTTTTATTAGCATCAGCAGTGAAGCATAATTACTTTAAGATTGACGTCTGTACAGCGGCTTCCCACATCTGTATGCGAACATATTCCAGGTGCTTCTGCGGCCGAAACATCAATACATTCTTTTTCTTCACTTCGACTGAATGTTTTTAAACCGCCGCACCTTTATAGTAAGCCCCTCTTACGCGCAAAATTCCTTACTGATTGCCTGCCCGATGCGAAGGAAAGGAGAAGATCATTAATCATGAAAGGGTTCATGCATTCTTTATGTAGTGTTGTCAAACAATCGTGATCATGAATACAAATTGCTCGCACTCAGGAACTGACAAGTCTTAAAAGGTGGATATTATATTTCACAGCGTCAACAATTTACCGGTAGATTTTTTTTCTCTCGGCTGCCAGAAAATTCGTTTCTCAAAAATCTGTTTTTGGTCTTGTTATCGAGGTCTATAACTGGTTTACATGTCTTAACTCTAACCTGACTGATTGTTGAAATTAGTTGCTGCATGTGATTTAAAGCGGCATAGCTGATGGCCCATCATGAACCGCAGTTACGTTCAAAGAACCTTGCAGTCCACGGCCAAATGATGGATTTTCGAACCTTACATGGCTCCAATAGAGCTTCTGCAATTAACCGCTTCAAAAAAAAAATCATGTTCTAAGATTTTTCAAGTTCATTATTGGCTAAGCGGATGCTCCCGTAAAATGAGTTGTGCTAAACTTAATGCAAATATTTGACGGTTCATCCTTACAACGGACACTCAAACTGGGTATTCGCGAATACGTGTGCCACTGGCCGCTGCTTTAGTGCAATATGCATGCATTTTTTCTAAAAACTCGAGCACCAGAAACACATAGCACCGAACACTCGAAGCAAGCAAATTTATTTAGTCTATACAACTAGAGGGCGACATCCAGACGAGGGGAGTGTCTCTGATGTAAACATCTGCGCCTCGTCCATTTCACGCGTTCATTGGTTGTTCGCACATCTGGTCTTGTTGCGGCCTCCCAGGCACACGTTTTCCTCACCGCGCGAATACTTCGCTCATGTAGTTGCATTCTAGCTTCAAACGACTTCCACTGGCCGCAGTATACTCACTCTTCTGACTGATATTAAGCACGCGCGGATGATCTATTTCTGCCACTGCAAACAGTCATCGACGGCTGCAACTCCATCCCCTAACGCGTGCATGCATGACGGCCCCGTTCTTTCCGTCTCCCTCCTTCGAAACTGCGTGAAGTCGCGGCCCCGGTCGCATAATGTAGAACTTTCACGGCGGGGGGCTTTAAACAGGAAGCACGCAAGAAGAGCAAATAATAATCATGTCGGACAGGTAGCGACAAAAAAAAAATGGTAGCGACACACGCGGTGTGCAAAGCGGGCGTTCATGTGGCAGAACCCCTCCGGCTAGACCCTCAATCATCTTTTCTTTATTTGTTTATTTATTTATTTGTAGTCCATCAGACCTCCGGTCTTCTTATCAGGGCGTGGGCGCACCATTTCGCGTAAAAGCGTCGCGCCTGTCCGTCACTTCGCGGTGTGAACGTGCCACGAAAACGCGATAAAGAAAAACGTCGAACCGGGCGCAACATTCTGCGGGGCTGCGTGCATCACGTGAGCGAGCTGGATACTGCGGCGCGAGCACTAAGGCTGTCCAAGGCCGACTTGCTCTAGCTTGGATTTTCTTCCAACACGGACAGACGTCCATAGAATATCTGCTCAAATAATAAAGATATTCTATTCACGGTGTAGGCCCGTTCGTAAACCAAAATGGGCGATCCTGAAGAATCTCGTAAAACCGGCTAGTATAGGTTTCGTTTGGTTTGTGGGGTTTAACGTCCCAAAGCAACTCAGGCTACGAGAGACGCCGTAGTGGAGGACTCCGGAAATTTCGACCGCCTGGGGTTCTTTAACGTGCACTGACATCGCACAGCACACGGGCGCCTTGATTTCACCTCCATCGAAAAGCTGCCGCCGAGGCCGGGATTCGATCCCGCGTCCTTGGGAACAGTAGTCGAGGGCTAATGTAGGTGATCCCTTGCCAACACGAAATAAGGGCTGGTGAACCCGTCGTCTATCGAGGCCAAGTGGTTTCTAACTTTCTATAAACCTAAAGCTTGTAATGTTCGTGTTCCTGGGACACGAAAAAAGGGTGTCACCTCTAACGACCTCTCAGCCACAAGTTTAGACAACAGCAACTCATGAAAGCTCGAATACTCGCTCGATATCACAAGCGCTTCGCTCCGGTAGCGAAGACTTCTTCACCATCAGGTTTGTAACCATCATCCTAACTACTTCTATTGTTTCCTCTTTAATTAAGTGCGCTGTATAGTGAAACATTGCCATAACGAGCATCCGAAGTTTTGCTAAGACATCCGGTGAAAACGAAGACACAATAATTAGGCATCTATTGAGAACCAAGGTAAAGGTGCGCTACTTCGTTGGGTGCCCTTAAACTCCAGCACGGAAGACTTCCAGGGGCCCAAATGCGCGAGGAGTTGGCAAAGGAGTTGGCAGTTGGGCGCCTTCGAAGTCCAACTGTGTGAGCAGTAAGAGACCGTTTTTCGAAATATGAACGCACACCAGGCTGGCGACACTTTGTATCGTCCTTCGAATAACGCCCTTTAAGCGCGTTTGATTGTGCTTTAGAAAACGCACAAAGGGGGGAAAATGAGAAAGAATGTAGGAAACGCAGGGAATAAAACAGACATTTAGGCATTCTAGGCATCAAGCGTAGAACGTCGGCATATCGTACTCCGTTTTCTGAAAATTTCCACCTTTGAAGGCGAAGCAAAGAGAAACATCACGATTCCCGCGAAGGTCTTTCTTGTTCGCACTGTTTGCTTCATTTTCTTTCTCTGCATCTTCCCTTTTCAGCTCCTTCGCAGACGCCTGTCGCTCAACGGTCACATCAGCAAAGGTGACGCGAGGAAGGGTGAGGGGTGAGTAGGAAAGGGTGTTGGAGGGCAAGACTACATGTCTCCAGCACTCGCAGGGTGACTTCCGCGAAGCCGTTTCCATCACCGATGTAGTCACGACGTCGACGACAACCGCACAGCCTCCTCCCACACATACAAACTACAAGGCCTCCTCTCCCATTCTTAGTGCCTCTGCCTCAAGACTTTCTTATCGCGCCCTCGCCTCAGCATCCGCGAAAGAAGGCAGGCGCGCATGCTTACGCCTCCTGGCGCAGATCGCTCAGTACGTGCCCTCCTGGAAACACGCCATGAACCACGGATCGCCAGCTCAGTTACATAGCCGCAAGAGGGGAGGGGGAGCGTTTTTAGTTGCGAAGTGATTTACGTCCGCTATTTACCTTCAACAAAGACGCTTCGGCGTAAGCGCTTAGCGACCGGAGAACTGTCAGGAGCGCGAGCGCGCTTCGAGGTGCCTGAGGACACGAATCGCGAGTGACACCACCCGCTCTACACAAAGCACCAGCGCGGACAACCTATAGAAGAACGGGCGAAATAAAGGAAGAGTTCGCCTGGTGTAACAAAACCGCTGTGAAAACACACGCGTACCACAACAGCCGGAATGCACTTTTTTTTTTTTCTTTCCTATTCCTAATTTTGTAAATAATACTTCCTCTTTCGTTTCCCTATGCGGCTGCGCTGGTCCGGAATACGGGGTCGTAGAGTAGCAGCTTTCTTCCTACCGCTGGCCGCCTGATGAACGATATTGTCTTCGCTGAGCACTAAGCTAGTCCACACTAGATCTTGTACCTAGAAGATCTTCAGCTGAGAAGGGTTGCATCTACCGGCTGCTAAAACTGAGAGAGCGAGAGAGAGCGAGAGAGAGAGAGAGAGAGAGAGAGAGAGAGAGAGAGAGAGAGAGAGAGAGAGAGAGAGAGAGAGAGAGAGAGAGAGAGAGAGAGAGAGAGAGAGAGAGAGAGAGAGAGAGAGAGAGAGAGAGAGAGATGAAGCTCGGCCTGTCTGCGGGCTCGAGAAATCAAGGAAGGACATTCCTACAAGCTCTGCGGTTCCTGCTGCAAATAGTTGGGAGACATTTCTTAATGTAATTAGCATGGCTCTTTAGGCAAGTGCCTGCTGTAAGAAGGTGAAGCTCTAACCGAATGATGCGACACACCGAGAGGCCTGCTGAGGGCCACCAGAGCACTGACGTTCGTCGCGTCGCTCAGGTTCTGGGTTTGTAGGAAACTGCGCCTGTCTCCCGGAAACATCTAGCGATGCAACCAATCGCAGACGCTATTGTTTATACTTAACTGGCTTTTATTCAAGTTTGTTTTCTAAATGCTGTTTAAGCGAAGAACCTGCAGACGCTCACTTCGTTTCAGCTGTGCATTTTAGCTCATACACCGAGTTCAGTAAAGGCTTGGTAGGAAAATAAAGAACATCCTGGACGAGAAAGCCTATTGCGGCGAGATATATTTAATTGTAATCGAAATGACGCGGGAGGAGTCGCATCTTGCAAGTATCTGCATCGCACTTTAATTTAGCACCACTACGCTGTGTCCTAAAATTGCTATTTTCATCACTGCTTTTATAATGCATACTAGCATAATTATACTTCGCTCGACCGAACGACGAAGTCGTGGTAACAGAGCAGGAGACGCACAGCACAATGCCCTATTCATGCAGAAACCGAGTTAGCGTGCTCGTCTACACTAACCTAAAGCTATTCTGCAGGCCCAAAAACTTTGGCCATCACACTGGCCTTAAGAGTGATTCTAGTGCTCTAAACTTGCGACATATTGCCAGGACTTCCGTCTTTCAACTTCAAAATGGCACCGTTTTCTCAGCCATCGTGGAACGTACATTCACACCTCCAGCTCTCTTCTGACACCTTTTCACGCCACGCATTTGGTGCCTAAACTACCTCCAGCTCCTTCTGTGAGTGGCGTCTCGTTGTTTTTAGAGGCTCTTGCTGGAAGCAAAAGAAATATAGAGAAACGGGACTTGTAACGCATTCGCTAAAAGGTCTCATCTCTTCTCCCATAAAGGCCTCCAAAAATTCAGAAGCTGATGCCAAGCTCAGGATGTTTACACCATGAGTCTGCCGACATGCATGATCGTGATCCTCGGTAATGGACTTTCACAAGACGGGCAACGGAAAACTAAAGGAGGTTCTCGCTTTCGTCGCTTCCGCCGGGCAAAGGCTTATATGGCCTTTGATGACGCGAATACGCCACCGCACGTGAGTGCTTCCTCTACGCACCTCCAGTGTTGAGAGACAGCCTTTTCGCGAAAAAAAATTTAAAAAAAAAAGGTCAGGTCAGAAATGATTTTCAAGGGAGCCTGCGCTGAAAAGAGTGATGGCAGTAAACCACCTTTCATGTCCCGTGCTGGGATATTTTCATATAAGCGTAACTCAAGGCGCAGTTTCGAGGATATAAGGATCCACATGGTGCAAAAAGATAGCACCTTAGAGGACGCGCGAAAATAATGAACGCCCACGCACACTTCATTCCATATGCAGCCAGAAGATTTCGCTTTCTTTGCAGAGCATTCAGGAAAGTAAGTATTTTTAAGAGGGCGACATAGCTTCTGTTCAGCTCCGGTCGTAGTACGCCGAAAATTTACGACTTATTTCATTCCCGAAAGTAGGTGTGAGCGTGAGGCGCTTCAATAGGCGCACTGTTGAAAATATGGTGAGACATACAGTATGAAGAATCTGAACACCTGTTGCACGCATCTATACCAGTTACGTTTATCACAGCGCTGTGACGCTTTCATCGCTTTTCCTTGTCGTTTTTATGATAGCAGAATCGTTTGTCATATCCCCCTTATGATTCCGTTATAATAAGGACATGAGAGTATTATTTCTTCAGGCCTAGTCAAATACGATTGTTAGAAACATTTAGCTTACCGGAGACGTACTAGTGTAGACGTACATCGGTTTGCCCATCGTTGGCTTACCAGGCCCCTTCTACGCACGCGCATTGACAGGGGTGGGTGAGTGGGTAGTTGGGTGGGTGGGTTGATGCAGTAGCGGCCACTGCGCCTGCGTGGGAGGTGCCTGCCAAACCGTTATACGCCAACAATAGTACATCTCCGGCAAGCTGCATCTCTCTATTGTGGCTAAAAACCGAACGAAACGAGAATTGAATACGAATAAATTATTCATACTAGTATTCGCTACTTGCGCGTATATTCGTACAAAACGAACAGTCATGCGCAATACTGAAGCTCCAGCAACAGCCCTGTGCTACGCTGCGTATAACTTATGGAGTTAAAGCCGGTCAAGAGACGCAAGACTCCACTAAAGAGTCGCAGCATGAGGAAAACATATTAACTGCATGGCTGCCAAGTTATACGCATACAAAAGTAGCCTTTTTAATACTGATGACCAAAAAAAATGTATAAACTGGAGCCACATCTTATGATAAGATACTGGAGAAAGCTGCGTATTTCTTCAAGAGAATGTTTATTCTCTTGAAGAAATTGTTAGGACGTGTAGTTCGAAGAGAAGATAACCGATGGTTGCTAAGGATAACAAACTGAATTCCACGGAAGGCAAGCGTAGCAGGGGGCGACAGAATGTTAGGAAGGTGATGAGGTTAAGAAGTTTGCAGGGGGTCAAGTGGATGCAACTAGCAGAGGACTGGGTTAATTAGAGTAGTATGGGAAAATCCTTCTCCCTGCAGTTCGGATAGTTCGGATGATGAGGACGGCAACCAAGGCAACCTGACTAAACCCTGGCTCCTTTTAGAGGCAATGTATGAGCATTTGAGCATCCTAAACTCCCCAACAAGAATGAACTGTCTCACTACATTGAACTCTTCGTTAGTGATATTAGCAATATTTGTGATATATACGGCGAGCAAAGTTCAAAGAACCTAAAAGGCAGCCACCGACGGGAGACTTTGACGCTGTCACGTCTTATTCTTAAACGCGTAGCCTAATTGTTTCCCTATTTTTCATCATTATCCCCATCGTTGACATCAGTCGGGCTACGCCAACTGCAGGGCAAAGGTCTCATCTGTCAATGACCTCCAAGTTAATGGCTCTACACATCAGCGGCGGCGGCCATCCGTTTCCCTAAATGTTACCAGGCTCTCCTCTTGCCGTTCTTTCTGTTACCAGCTCCTTTTTTTTTTTTTTTTTTTCATTCCTTCAGCGCCCAAACACATGTCTCACTCTTGGAGGAGGAATAAAAATATTTATTTAGACCAAATAACTTGGCTTCAAGAAAAATAACCCCGATGTGCTTTTCAATGCCTGTTGGCCGTCGCCCTCTTCCTGTCCCTCAATGTCATCCTTTCACTTTCTGTTTCCCAACTCTCCCCGCTTACCATTAATATAATTGCATACGTTTTCATCAGCTTGCAGTTTTTAACCCCACAGTTACGGCAGGCACAGACTGAATGTTAAATAGTTTTCCTTTGATGGATACTATAAGGGAGAGCCCTTCGTGCTCTTCCGCATGAGTATGGAGCAGAGGTTCGCGTGGCCAGAGAACACATAGGCCACATTATATTCAAGACGAACAAACCATGGTGGCAAGCAAAATGATAGAGCCGAGCCAGAAAAAGTTTGCACTCAACGGAAAACGTCAGTACATATACATGTCCCGAAGTCTTTCCCGCAGCGACGTTCCGAAGCGTTCACCATAGTTAGCACACACGACTGCTGCGCGTATTTCCTGTAAATAGTTGGTATCAATAAACTAACTGTGCAACGAGACCCAGGTACACGTTGCGAGCTCGCCCAGAACCAGTAAATCAATAGTCCTTGTGTTTCTTTGCGAAAGCACAAAACACGATCTGGGAAACACCTAAGCTCTGCATTTAAGGGTACGACACGGCAGCGTAATGACTCCCGCCTGTGGCGCCTCTGGTGGATCTTAGTTTACGTACATTCACTTTGCTACTTACTCATTCACTAATCCCTTAATTTCTGTTTGTATTATATCGCACGTCATTATACCATATAGTCGTAGGCTGCCCAGGTATGGGAAAGACCACCCAATAAACATATAAAGCCTGATCTCCCCCTCCAATCGCAAAGAAGAATTTGTAGACGTAATGACAACAGAACATAAATGAATAGCCGAAGACACATTCGACGAAAACCGACACTGCTAAATATGGCCTCCCGCTTGTCATCTATGGTGTCTTCGCTTCTGGTCATTACTCCTGGCCGCAGTTGTCTGAAAATGGAATCCAGCTTGCTGCAGTTCTCGTGTTACCTCAGCAAGGAATTACTTTGTGCTTCACTCAGTTAATAATAAATAATAATAATAAATTGGTTCACAGGAAGGGAAAGGCGCAGTAACTGTCACACTTGCTCTGTGGACACCCGAACCGCGCCGTAAGGGAAGGGAGGAAGATGGGAATGAAAGTGGAAAGAGAGAAGGAGGAGCCGTAGTGGAGAGCTACGGAGTAATTTCGACCACCTGGGGATCTTTAACGTGCGCTGACATCGCACAGCACACGGACGCCACTTCGTTTCGCCTCCATCGAAACGCAGCCGCCGCGGTCGGGTTCGAACCCGGGAACTCCGGCACAGTAGTCGGGCGTCTTACCACTGCACCACCCCGGCGGGGCGCTTCACTCAGTTGCGGTGATAATTACAGCATAGTATTGAATTGTGCAGTGCCACGTAAATGTTTAGACCGATCCACCCCAGCTTGATTTGTGCTACAGAATGCATTTGGTTCTTACGTGCAACGATGACTGTTACGATCAGAGATAATAGCGGTGATAGATTATTCATTGCCTAAAATGACTCGAAACGAGCCTTCTCGTTATTACCAAGTCGTCGCAATTAGCTTGCCTAATAACTGGAGTAATCAGCAATTGGTAAATTGCTAATTTCGATACTTGAAGAGAATTAGCTTACTTAGCATATTTAACCGCTATATGTGTGGACACTTTTCGTAAATTTCCCACTTGAAAACTCTGAACACTTCGAGGAGCAGGACTTAAGTGTATTTAAACTTGTCGCATAGCGATCGGGAAACAGTCTAAGAGAGCGAGCTCTGCGCAGGGGCAGCGATAAACGAGTCTCTTCCACAGCTCCCGTGTTACGCGGTCCCCCTTCCTCTTGTATATGGCCAGGCCGCGCACACAGCCGAGCAACGGCATGTGGCAAAGTGTCACTGCCACGCCGGCCGGCGGCTGTGGCGGCTAATTAGGGCTGCGCGCGCCCCGCTTCAAACCGTGCTCGCGTATGCGGCTTCGGCGGCGCTCCGCGCGTGACAAGTTAATTGACCGATATGATGGACGCGCTCGCTAAACTGACGTTTCGCCCGAATACGCCGCCGGGGCTCGCCCGGATCACGACAGCTCCGAGAAAGGCCTGGCCTGTATTACTATACATACCCCCCTCGATTGGCATCGAATCTTGAATGAGGTGCAGTGCTTACAACGTCTTTTTTGTTTCTTCATCCCTTACGCTGCCTTTGTGTTTTTCTTATCCCTTACAACAGCATTTATATTTGGGAGATCTTTCGCAGCCGAAGGTGTCAAGGCTAACTATAAAAAAAATATTCACGTGTTACGGCACTCTCCCACGTCGCCGCGATATTACGTGGAGCAGGGAAAGACACCAACACGCAAGTGCTGGACGTGGCATCAGTAACACAATCACTACGTGATGGATGAAATAATCACTTTCAGACCAATTGCATGAGCACATAGCTAGGTCATATGCCGCCCTAGTGTGATTCTTTAAGAAGCCGGAGGGCGCCGCCATGTTGGTCACGGGGTATGCTCACAGCAAAGGAAAAGCTTTTGATCAAGTTGACCTACGCCCATCTCACAGCCCTAAAAGCCGATTCCTTAGCGGGTCTGGAAAAGGTCTGTATGTGATCCTGTAAAGACATACTGCCGCTTTTCGATGAAGGCGAAAAGTAGGCGCCCGTCTGCTGTTCGGGACCAATGCATGTCAGAGACCCCCAGGTGGTCGAGAGTTATTTGGATGCCTCACTACAGATATCCGTCGTAGCCCGTGTGCTTTAGGCCGCACGTCCCACTCCCATAGAGCTGTTTCATGACATTTCTACAATATACTGTGTATCGCCTCTTGCGCTAAAGTTGAGGCATACCATTAGCCAATCGCCTAACAAATTTTCTTGTCAAACCCTTATGGCATATAACATAACAAATAACTGCTACAGCGACAAATACCTTTCGCGTAGAGCTCCGTCCTGTTCCCTTCCAGACAGAGAGCATGTCTGTTGTATCAGCAACTACTTCCTGGTCTACAAGACATGTCAGCCTTTCGCTGCACGTACGGAGTACCGTGCAAACTCGCCTTTTTACTTAAATGAAAAGTGCAGGTTCGTACTATAATCGTCTCCTGAATGCACGAAGAACATGGCGGGAATGTTTTTATACAGACTGTAAACACCGTTATCGGCCTCTCTCTATAAAACTTGGTCATTAGACGAGTGACGAAAATAGTACGACTCGAAGCGATGTCACAGTAGTCAAGCGATTCCACTTGCATTTTCGAATCGGCGGCTGCTGTGTCATTCATTTGTGCTGAGAAGAGTACAGCACTCAAACAGCCCTGAACTGGACCTTTTTTTAATGGTTATCGGAATGCCCTCGCATATCGCTCTCAAGGAAAAAACGATGCACGTGGTTTCGGTTTGGCCGTGCAAAGCACAGTGAGGAATTTCTTCTTCGTTAATCGCTGCGCAAGTCTTGGAATGGCACTAGACTGCCCTAGAGGTCGAGAAGCAAACAGTGTAATTTGTAGAGCAAGATATGTTTATCACGATTGCACTCCGTTTCTTTCCTTTTTTTAGATGTGGTCGAAAAATTTAGTGAGGAACTTATCGCCGCCCTCGCCCTTATCATTGTGCTCCTTGTGGCGTCGGAATCGGCACATATTCTAGAGCTTGACGCAGTGAAACAAAAGGCAACAAAAAATTGTGTGTGTGTGTGTGTGTGTGTGTGTGTGTGTGTGTGTGTGTGTGTGTGTGTGTGTGTGTGTGTGTGTGTGTGTGTGTGTGTGTGTGTGTGTGTGTGTGTGTGTGTGTGTGTGTGTGTGTGTGTGTGTGTGTGTGTGTGTGACAACTTTCTCAATTCACCTCTTCACCTCATCGTCGAAGTTCTTGGAAGGTCTCTACGAAGTAACATTACGTCTCGGGACGTTCTCGAGGAGCATTCTTTCGATAGCGATGCAAAATATTACGCTTATACAATTATGTATTTTTACTTCATCAACGATTACAGCGAATGAAGCTAGTGTGGTGCTTCTAAGCTCAGTTTATGATTGGCGCACGGCTGTGCAATAGACTACGTTACTGTGGGAAAACGGAAGACGCTAAACAGTCTGAAATATGGGAATATGGGTAACTCTTGTGTGACCTCCAGCCCCATGACATGAGAACACGGTCTGACGAGTTTCACGGAATCTCGCGGACAAAGCTTCCTCGCGATCGACCACATCTGTTTCCTCCTTTCCCACTGTCATGCGGAATCTACAGCAGCGCGAGGATTGGCGCTCAGACAACAAACTCAAGGGCCATCCACCGCTCGTCGTATATTTTTCTTCCCGGATAAATGGAAAATAAAATGCACTTCAGAGAATAATTAGCGCTGCTTAAGACAAGCTCCCCAGACAACTGACTGACAGCACGACTGAAGCAAAAAAAAAAAAAAAGAACACTCGAAGATTCCTTAACTGTACTCACACAAGCGTGGAGGATGCGAGCCGAGGTTGTTTTCACTGGACGTTCATCTTCGCCCTCATTATTAATGAGCCTTGGCCTCTCCACGCGCGCCGAGACAAGTGGTCGACAAACAAGGGTTGACAGAGTGGCGAGGAACCTCGTGTAGAATCACTCCCCACACACGTTCTCATTCTCGCCCCCTTCGCTCGCGCAACTCAACAGGCGCAGCGCTAACAAGTGTGTCGCAACAACAGTGAGAAGATGTTCGCGGAAACCCGCGCCCCCGATTCCTGTTAGCGGCTCCGCGCAGTGAGTGGAACAAGTCCTCGAGGGCGCATCATTAGGTGCTCAAGATGCGGCGGCGTTGGGAGCGAAGAATAACAGCAACACCGCGCAGTTATATTTGCTAGAAAAATGGCTATAGCGTGTGAGGGTGGAGCTCTGGCCGTTGGACATCATTAATCTTAGGTCTCTCATCTTTTATTATGATTCCATGTAAGCATGCTTAAGTACTACCGCCTACAATTCATTGGGCACCCAATTTGAATACAAACGAGTCATTTTAAAGGCCGCTAAGGATAACTCTATCGGTTTTTGTTCTTAAAACTCAACAGCCCAGCCTTTTTTTGGCTACACTGCCATTTTTTCGAGAGCAAGGCGCACCTTCATTGCTGAAAATTCTAGAACAAAGGGGTGGAATATTTGTTTCACCGCTTCTAGTTGAACCTGTAATGTCGATCACGTACACAATTTATCTTTTCACCTATTTTCTTTTTCGAGTCGATTTAGAAGTTTACTTGTAGGTAAAACTACGAATTATAGAAAAACCGAAGTTGACTTTTATACAAACTGAATATAAACCTAAATTTTGAACAAAATAATAATTTAGTTTGGGTCGTAAGATTAAGCGTCTTAATCCACCATAAGCTAAGGAGAACGCCTTAGTTTGGAGCGCCCGAAATTTAGACCCTCTGAGGTTATTTACTCCATGACACCGTGACTTTACGTGACTCCTGTGTAACGTCATCACCTTTTGCGTCACCTTGAATCACGAGGCACGTCTTTGTCCCGGCTCCAATGTGGCTTCATCAATTGTTGCAATTCATGCAGAATCACATGACACTTTTTATGACTTAGTCTTGAACACACATGATTATACATGTAACTCACATTGCGCTGCATGAACCATTTTCCTCTTTTATTTTTGTGCCTCATGGCTCATGGCATTGCATAGTTATTCAAGATTATACAACTTGTTATAAGATTATATGACTGAGTATTTATTACACTATACTACTCAGCATTACACTACTAACTATTATATATTATAGACGAGGCGGCAAATACCTTTGTACGCCGTCACCTGACCTTATGGGACCACGTCTTCCGACGAAGGCTTTTCCTTCTCGCCATCAATATGAGGTTTTCGCCTTAATAAAAGTTCACCACTAGTTGCAAGAGTATACAGTCGTCTGCACATGTAGGCGAGAATTTCTCGGATATTTCTTTTTTAATTTAGGAGAGCTCAATTTTCAGTAATGGTAGCAGTTTTTTTTTTTTTTTTTTTAACTAGACAGGGGTAATAAATCTACATATATTTCGAATTCTGTTCTTCCTCAATGCATTTATTGCACAGTGAGCGAATATAAAGACGCCAGTTATTTCATTACACACCGCATCCAGCACTCCCAGATCAACCAAAGGAACAACAATGTGCACGCAGGTTCATTGAAGCACAGGTTTCCGCATGTCCGCATGGAATAGAAAAGTTACAGCCGTAGTAATTCTATGAAAATATTAGTCATAACTGTTAATGCTACCACCTACTGTGGCCTCATTCTACTTAATGTAGCTTTTCAGTCTTTATTCGGCATTTAAATATTACTCGAGTCGACGGCGGTCAACGCCGTCTTGAATTTCGTCCACATATGTTGTCTTTCATAAGGGAAATTATTATCATTACTTGTGTACAAGACAGAAGGCTTGACATAGATCACTGTTTGCCTCTCCCGTTAGTTGGCGCGGAGTTTTAAGTATAAAGGAATGTTATGCTAGCTGCATGTAACTTTTAGAACCCAAAACAATCCAGCTGGGCAGTCATATAACAATTATTCGATGGTTTCTAAGAAAACGCCTAAAACAAATGGGGTAAAAGTTTTAGGTGTGTATGCGGAGCGGCATATAAGACTTCAAAAAGACTGGAATGACCTTTCCCCTCAAGCCGCGCTCCACTCCAATCCGCAAGATTTTAAAAAGTTCATAGAGAAAATAATTTAATTATGATAACTAATGTATAACTTTTATATTATGCCGCTATCACTCATCTAATACCCCACACCTGGGTCCTTTGAGGTGTATTTTAAATTTTAAAAAAATAATAAAAAGACGCGCATTAAAATTCATAATTTGCAGCCATTAAGTACAGAAAACACTTTCGAGTGATCCGTGTAGTTATTCCGACTTTTGAAAGGCAGGTTCTGAGTTTAGGGACAAAAAATTAGACCACCCTTTGCTTAACATTCAGGTAGAGATTTCGGTTATTGGTTTAGAAGGTGAATACGCGTAGACATTTTGTGTGGACAATTGCCAAGATGTTTTGCACCAGGGTTGCACGCTGAAAGTTCTGAATGGCCCGGATACATTAGCCGAGAATTGTGATGACTGCATGTGTAAGGCGTGTGACGAACGAATCAGAATTGAATCAAAACTCTGGCGCCAACGATAGTCTTCAGTTTCTGTTTGTTTCCCACAAGTACAAGGCATGTACGGGGTGTGGCGAGGGTGCCGCGATAAAAGCTGCATCAAAGCTGCACTAATGCTAATTAGCGAAGCTCGTCGGTAGCATGCGGCAAAGAAAAAAGCCAGCTTGCATGAAATCTTGTCTGGTATATCTATCAAATAGAACACGCAATCCTACAACTCCGAGCGCCTCCAAATTGTCGTCCCTCGTCCGCTGGATATGACGGGCTCGATGCAAAATGATAATGGACGCGTCTTCTTCGAAGTAATCTATTGATTGCATCTCGAAAAATAAGCGAGATAAAAATCAATCCCTAAATGAGGCAGCGATCCTTCTAGCTATGTTCATTTCTATTGCATTTGCTTTTACTTTTGTTGGTATTTTCCCCGAAAATTCGATGTCCATTTTCACATTTGCTCAGCCCATACAGATATCGCGAGTTAACGAGAAGAGATCAAGGACCCTCAACGATTATGCTAAGCAGTAGCGTTAAAGAGATTAATGTGCGGCGCCTCAGGAGAGGAAATAAAACATTTTCGGCCTCTGCCGGCTTAGAAAACGACTATCGTTATGGCTTTCTTGCTTGTTATTTTATTATTTCTTTGTGTGTACGCGTGCGCGTATGCCGCGGATTGGCGGGTATGGGGGAGGGGGGGGGGGCACAAAAAAAGGGAACAAAACGTTTGCCTGCACGACGACCGAAGCATCCACTGCAATGGAATCCATTCCCGTAGAGCCAATTACGTTTCGTTGCCCGGGTAAGCTATTCTCTCACTCGCCAGCAGCTACACGGAGCTAATGGAGCTAATCTATTTCTAATGTTCCCGCCTCCATGGTTGCATGATCAGGACAATACCTCAGACTGGTTCGATTCTAATCGCGGCTGGGAAATGCAAAAATGAACTCCTACGCAGTGATATAAAAAAAAATCTATGTGCTACCGAAATTTATCCGTAACTCTAAAGTATATCGTACTTTTTCAACCTGCAGTGTTGCTTTAGTCAATTTTCATAAGGTGTTCAATAAACGGCTACATTCCGTCATCCCCACAGCAGACTTTTACGTTGCGTGAAAACAAGAAAGTGCTGGTATGGGGTGGGATGTTGGGTTAATTTCACGAAGGAGTGCAATTGACGAATCGGACAATTAAAGGTGTGGAATAAGAATGGTTTGCATGCTCTCAAAGTAGCTCTCATAATGGGACGCGGGATGTCTTTCTGTACTGAACGGACTCCAACCTGGACAGTGAGTATATACAGACAGGGGATTGCACAGTCCCTGTTTATTGCTCCCATGAGCTTCGGACCAATGTCCAGTGCACAGAAGCTACTTGTTCTGTATCCACCCTCTAGTTCGCAGCGGACTATGGACCGAATGTGGCGCTCTGCGTGAGGGTTTAAATAACTGCCTGGGACTATTTATGATGCGTGAGGTAGGGGTAATTTGTAGTAAGGCGAGATCACTTTTTCAAAGTACTATGTCAGACTTTCGAAGTAGGAGTTGAGGATTTCGAAGAGTATACGGCTTAAGGGTGGTGGTCCGATGTTGGGACCGGTAAAGGAGATCGAGCAACTTGTTTTGACTGGAAGGGCAAGAACGGGCACGACTTGGTGCCTTTTGCATTTGTCAACGTTAATCGCACATACGAGGTGAAACAATTTTACCTTCTTGCCATTCCTGACTGAGAATTCGCAAGCTCTCAAAACTCTGTAGAGTGCAGCCCACAAACCAATCAGAAAATTCCATTCGGGTAATATGGTAGCACTCCAGCCACTGAAATGCCACACTACTTGCAACAGAAGCAACCTTCGACGGTACGCACGCGACTGGCTAGTGTCAGACAGTCTGTGTCGATAAGTTTCGCACATTTCACTGTTTTCTTATTCTTTCGTTCATTCGTTCACTACCAACACAAGCAGTTTCATGTTTCCATGCCAGATTTCCAGGTAAAACTGCATATTCGCCCAGCTGTTGAATATTCAAAGCGAAAGTTGGGGCGAGATGCATTGCAAAACTTTTTTTTTTTCTTAATGCATTCTTTTCGTTCTCTGCCGCCTTATATAAATCGGCATTTACTGTTGGCTTTGAAAGTCCTGAGAGCAGTTAGAACGAATCTATCTGAATACTCACCCAACCGTGACGTGTAAGGTAAGCAAACTTCCTTTCCTCACGCCAACCTCTCTCTTGCGACCAGGGGATAGAAATGTACGTTAAGTTCTGTGCAACATGAATCGCCCCTCTCCCAGGAGAACTAGTCAATTTCAAACATCTAAAAAGCCATCACGCGAGGGTCAAAAAGAACGTCACGGTTAGTCCCCCTGGGGAAACACGGAAGTGACGTCACCTTGTTTCACAATCTCGTAATCATGGTTGCTGTAGCGCTCAGAAAGCATGCAAGCATAGGAAGAGTGAGTGCAAACGCCTTTTAAGCTTAAGGAGTACCGGAGCAAACGGACTGAGGAGAAGGAAGCGGAGATGGGAGGGGGGAGATAGGGGGGAGGGGGGACTGCAGCCGCTCTCTCTGCGCTAGAAAATGACTAAAGGGGCGGGTCTCCTCGCTCTCATTAATCAGGACGGGGGGGTGGAGTGCCACAAGAGCAACCCCGGGAGGAAGGAAGGGAGGGAAGTACAGTTCGACCAGGAATTTCTCAGAATCAGACCCGCGAAGGGAGACGGAATGGATGAGCGTGTGCGTACGCGTCTTAGGGGAGAGAGAAAAAGTGGAGAGTGAAAGAGAAAAGCGGCGACGTTACGTAATGAGCCTGCTCTTTTTCCCTGCTCCTCGCTGTAGAAGAAACGCAGGGGTTCTCTCCTCACTTCTTTCACACCGATTGTGTGCTACAGAGCTCCCGGTTTCATCACTGCTCTTTACAAACGGGAGGGACGCCTCAAGTGCCAAGCCTGAAAGGCAGAACGTAGGAGTGAGAGAGAAAGAGAGAGAGAGATCGCTGAAGCTTAAGGGCTTAAGGACATCGATGAAAGAGAGAGGACGCCTTTTCGCCAGCGGGGAGGAGGTAGAAGGGAGGAGGCCTCTGAGAGCTTTGTTCCGCGGGTGTTTTTCGGCGAATCGCTCCCGCGCTTTCCAAGAATCGCGTGCTTTCGACCCCCCGACAACGATGTGGCACTAGGCTGCACGAGCGTGCGCGCACGCGTTACGGTTTTTTTATCATCGCTCTCGCTTGTCGAACTCTTTCTTTCTCTGCTTCTGACACAGAAGGAAATATTGTGCCGCTTATGCACGCGTGTTGTTGTTTATATTGTCCCTTGGTTTTCCCCTGTGCGATAAGTTGTTTCCTTTTTCTTCCGTAAATAGGCCAAGTGAGGGGCAATCGAAAAATCTGGGAAAGGAAATGATGTTTATGTGTGAAACGATACCTTCTCTCTCGCTTTTCATGTCATATCTGGCACCTCTTTTAAATTTCTTTTCTGGTCTCGCCTCTCTAATTCAACATTCCTAATTTGCTCTTCTTCTCTTGGTTTCGCTTTTGTCTTCAACGTGAGCTTCCTGCTTCTTCCGCGACTCCGATTCCAATTGCTTCATGGCTTCGATCTAGCATCTTTTTGCTGCACGTTACAAGTACGTGTATTATTTCGATTTCTGAACACGGCGGAATGTCGCTGCGCAGAGGCCGGACAGCGCTGAACGTGGTAACCAACATAATTCGGTACTTTCTGCATCAGTTATGCACTGTTTGCTAATATGGTATTTCTTCCTTGTATATCGGTACTGAATGCCACTTACAATTTGTGAACTTCAGGGGTTAATTTTCTAAAACTTCTTCCGTTTTATTATTTACGACAGAGTTATAGTGCTATACATGTGCTATCTGCGACACCGAGATAAGTGAGAACGCGTTACCTTCTTGGTGGTACACTGGTGCGACGCTGCGAAAGCTCTCTATTGACACGTACACACCAGCTTTTGTGTATTGGTTATATAATTTTATTTTCTAGAGCGCGGCTCTTATCCTCCCGTTGGTGCCGTTGTAAAAGAGAGAGCCATGACTCATGAACCACGAGGGAGTCAGGAGCCAAAGGGAATTCCACAGAAGATGAACTCCCTTTGGCTCGTGAGTCTAAATAAAATTTACTAAAAAACACGGAGACCGCAAAACATACTGGGATAACTAAGTTACAGTAAAAAAGCGCACAATACCAAACATATAAGGCAGTTGCAACAAATATGACGCAAGGAGTTCTTCGTAACTGCACATACATACATACATACATACATACATACATACATACATACATACATACATACATACATACATACATACATACATACATACATACATACATACATACATACATACATACATACATACATACATACATACATACATACATACATACATACATACATACATACATACATACATACATACATACATACATACATGCATGCATGCATACATACATACATACATACATACATACATACATACATACATACATACATACATACATACATACATACATACATACATACATACATACATACATACATACATACATACATACATACATACATACATACATACATACATACATACATACACACATACATACATCTCAAATTCTTTGGCTCAATATGTTGCAAAAACTATTAAATACATGCGCTCAAATTTTGCATTAGGGGTTGAGATTACCGTCCTTAGAATTTTTATTATTTCGCTATTATATTGCCCACGAAAAAACTACATCTGCGCGAATGTCTTTCTAGGCGTGCAGTTATTCAAGACAGCCAACAGTTTTGGAGAGCACTTACTAATCCTTACTGGAAGATGCAGTGCATGCGACTGCAGTTCGCTACTATGAGTACCATGCTGATTTGACGTCGGCATCCCACTCACTGTTTGGACGTATGGCGTTCTGAAACCTGTGGGACTGCATATTTCCAGTAGCAAAGTTATCCCGGTATTCATACCTTAAACGAGATTTTGATTTTAACATTTTTCGACGATTTTGTCTCCAAAAATTCAGATAAAAGCGTTCTCTTATCGAACTTTTAATAACTATAGATTCTAAAATTTTGCATGACAGATGCAACCATATTATGTAAACGCAAGGAGGTGAGTGTCGAACTTAAAAATTGAATCAGAAATACCATGAGCCAAGGAAATGAAAAAAAGAAAACAAAATATTATTTTTCGTGTTATAACGAGCCTTCTAATTAATTTCGGTAGACGCCGTGTATGTGTACTTATAACTACTGGGTTACCCATTTCTTTTCAAGCGAATTCAAAGTCAATAACAATACGCCGAATTCAATTTATGAGATTTGTGTGAAGCAAGAATTAAACCAGTACCCTTGACGCTGCCACCACACCAAGCTGACTGATCAGACCGAGTTACAATCAGACATTCAGGCCAAGGAGAAGACTAACAATATACGTAACCCGTGTTTACGCAGCACGTTTTTTTTTCGCTGTCATCACCCGCTTTGTGTAGTTACTTAGTCAAGTAGGTTTTTCCGCTAAACATGCGAGGACGCAGACACGAAACCGTCGCAAAGTATAATTTTCTTGGATACTACGACGGTTCACTAGCGTCAGTTAGTTTGCTGCCATCATGAAGGCCACGCGAGGTACCTCACTCAATCCAGCCTAGCAAACCAACGATAATGCGACAACCCGGTCTTGGAAGTAAACTTCTGTAATCGTTGTTTTTTTTTTTTTTGTGACTGTTACTACGTTCAGTTTCGTGACTTGTTTTTTATGCAGTCCTACCCGTAGTAAACAGGTGTGTAACACCAACGAGCCTGAACTTCTGCGCTCATCTCAGGCGGTTGCAGAACGTCTCCACACGCCGTACCGAATTTTATTAATGGTCATTGAAGTCGTGTAAAAGGAGTGATAAAAAATATAGCTAGTACAAAAATAACGACACGCATTTTGGTTTTTTTGGTTTTTTGCACTGATTGTTGTGCTGCTGCTGCCGGTGTCAAATTTTGTGCGTACACTTTGTTAAGTATGGCGTCGTTTACCTGTCTTGCCAGGTAGCGACGTGCAAACACAATTTTGCGCCAAATGTTTCACTATAAAAACCATCGGCAGATGACGTCTCAGTATTGTTCAAGGCAAGTATACATATTTTTGTCCCCACTACTGTCTCTTTGTTGTTACCCTTTAATAATCTCACCTCTGAAAAAATATGAAGGCTATATTCTTGCTAGAGGTATTATTTGTGATATTGTCTAGCTATTTTTCACTATTTTTAAGATAATCTGAATACAGCTTCTTGATAAGTGATCAATTAACTGGCATCGACTTAATCCTCACAACTAAGAGCTGTGCGTATATATTTCTTTACAGAACCTAACTATGACTCAACCGACTTAGAACAACAAAGGGTCCGGCTTATGGCCACAAGAACGTTTGATGCAGTCAGCGGCGTCTCAATGGCGTTCAAAGTCAAACCAAATCTCCGCATTCTTAAGTGACTGCAGCATGAGCTACGTAATTCTGGACCTTTGCGCGGTCTTGGGAGGCGATAGTTCGCAAACGAGCAAGACGACATTCTACTTCAGCTAGACAGAGATGTTGCAACACAAATGAGTCATCCTGCACGGAAAATGGAAGAATTGTGTCCAGGATGGTTGATAGTAAGCGTGCGTAAAGAAGAAGAAAGGAGAATATTCGGTCTCTTCATGTTTAGCTGTGTTGTAGGCGTAAGCCACAAATGACAGGACGACGTCCCAATTCTTGTGATCGGACGCTTCATACGTCGGCCTCACTCGATTGAGGCTCTCGGTAAGGCCATTTGTTTGAAGATGGTAGAGAATAAAATGACGATACTCGGAGCCACAAAGCCGGAGTTCTTCCACGCTGTCAGCAGTGAACTGTCGACCGCGCTCACTGATGACCTATCGAAGCACGCCGTGGTGAATGACGATCTGGTATAGCACAAAGTTCGACACGTCGGCTGTTTTGGCAGAAACGAACGCAGATATCTCTATCATCATCATCATCATCATCATCAGCCTGATTATACCCACTGCAGGGCGAAGGCCTCTCCCATATCTCTCCACTTAACCCGGTTCTGTGCTAGCTGCATCCACTTGACCCCTGCGAACTTCTTAATCTCATCCGCCCACCTAACTTTCTGCCGCCCCCTGCTACGCTTTCCTTCCCTTGGAATCCAGTTTGTTACCCTCAGCGACCATCGGTTATCCTCTCTTCGCACTACATGTCCTGCCCATGTCCATTTCTTCTTCTTAATTTCCACTAGAATGTCGTTAACTTGAGTTATTTCTCTGACCCACTCTGCACGCTTTCTATCTCTTAATGTTACCCCTACCATTTTTCGTTCCATAGCCCTCTGGGTTGTCCTCAACTTAAGTAGAACTCTCTTGGTTAGCCTCCACGTTTCAGCCCCATAGGTGAGTACAGGCAAGATGCAACTGTTGTATACTTTCCTCTTGAGCGATACCGGTAAGCTGCTAGTCATAATCTGCGAGTGCTTGCCAAATGCGCTCCATCCCAATCTTATTCTTCTTGTTATTTCCTTTTCATGATCCGGATCTGCGGTTACTACCTGTCCTAAGTAGATATATTCGCCTACTACTTCCAGTATTTCGCTACCTAATGTAAACTCCTGTTCCTTCCCGAGGCTGTTGAACATTACCTTAGTCTTCTGCATATTGATTTTCAAGCTTACCTTTCTACTTTTCCTGTCTGATATCTCTATATGTCGTGTCAATTAGCCAACCACCGTGATAATCCAGCGACGGTCGTGAGACGACTTCGGGAAAGGATCAATCAAATCAATTCCACTTTTCTCAAAAGGCGATGCAGTGAGCTTGACCGATTGAAGAAGGATAGCCGGGGGCGTGGTGCTTCGCTTTTAGACGTCGGCAAGGGGCAAAACTTGCTACGTAGAGGTTTAGCATCATGTACAACCTTGGCTAATAAAAACGTTGTCGGAATCTCGCGAGAGTGCAGGCAAAGCCGAGATGACCAGTGGCGATGTCGTCATGCAAGGCACATAGGACTACGCGGTGAAAAGAATCCAGAACGACAAGCAGCCGACGGGCGCCATTAGCTGGGCAGTTTTATTTTTATTTTTATTTTTTTTTTAAGAGGAGGCTATCTCGAATAACTAATGATGTCGTAGGTGCAGGCTTGTCTACCTTATCAAACAACGTAGTAAGAGCGGGGTCTTGGCACTGCTCTTGCTTGAACTCTACGCGGTCTCGCAATATTTCGGTCACAGGCGCGAGGCAGTCTAGACCATCTTTACCGACTGCCGGGCAAGGAAACGGAAACAAGGACGAAACAGTCAGCATCAGTGGACGGCGACCGCCCTTATGGACACCGAAAAGTCGTAGCGAGCTAGTTGGCCGGAGGGGTTACGCAGGCCAACAGGCCAACACAGGGAGTGATCGTCGGTAATTATGTTGAAGTGGCGGCCGTACAGATATGGTCGGAACTTGTTAACAGCGAAGACGACAGCGAGATAGTCCACTTCTGTTACTGTGTAGTCTTGCCTATGTTGAGCACCGTTCTGGAGCTGGGCGTGTATCGGTGTTAACCTCAGTGGTAGCAGTCGGATCGAAATGGCGTGAAACAGGACCAGAGGTGAGCAGAAACTTGAGTTGTCGAAATGGATAAGTCGCAGGTGGCGCACCAAACAAACGGATCGTCTTTTTGCAAGAGGTGAGTGAGCGGATAAGAAATTTGGCTAATCTTTGGGTGAAACGGCGGAAATATGAATTTAGACCCAAAAAGCTTTTAAAATATTATAGACTTTGAGGTTTTTGAAAAACGCGTACTGGACACATTTTCTTTTTTTTTTTTTTGGGGGGGGGGGGGGGGGGGGTCGGGAGGAATACCATCCTGATCCACTAAGAATCACAGCTCCGGGGTCTGGCCCCTCATCGGATGAAGTGACACTTTTTTAAAGTTTAAAATTAGTCCGACGTTTCGAGTACAATCCAGCGCAAGACTAAGCCGAACATTATTCTCCCTAAATGTTTTCCCATTAATGATTACGTCATCTCGCTAGCACATGCATACCTCCCCTTTTAAGCCACGCAGGATTGTGTCCATAATTTGGTTGAACTTCGCCGCTGCATTCCACAACCCAAAGGGCATCCCATTAGATTCGTAAAGTCCGTCAGATGTCACAAAGGCTGTCTTTTCTCGGTCCGACGGATGCATTAGGATCTGCCAATAGCCAGACCGTATATCTACAGATGAGAAATAAGAAGCGGGTTCAAGATAGTTTGCAGCATCGTCGATGAGCGGAAGAGGGTAAACATCCTTCTTTGTAACACCGTTTACCCAACGATAATCAGCACTGAACCTGCACGGGTTGTCCTTCTTCACTAAGATGACGGGGGCAGCCCAAGGATTTGATGACTCCCGTATAACACCTTTCTTCAACATGTCCTTCCCCTGGTCGCTGATTAACCTTCACCTGCGCTCCTCTGACGATACTCGGTAGGGCTTCTATGTGATCGGGGTCGCATCACCAATGCTGATCTTATCTGACATACGTGAATGTGGCGGCACAGAAAAATCAGATTTTTGATCAAAGTCGAACACAGATGCGTAATCTGCCAGAACTTCAGATAAGTCTCGCTGGTCGGACGAGAAAATGGATTTGTTTATCATCCGGTTTATATTCGTGCTGTAGTCGGGATCCACCCTCGTGTGCGGATCAGGAGACACAGACCGAATAGTGAGGGTGTCATAGCCGTCAAATGTACTCAAGTTGAGGCTGGATGGTAAACAAACACCTTCTGACGAAATGTTCACAGTCCACACGGGACCACAACCATCCACGGCTTTAACGACAGTGGCACTAGTAAATTTTTATTAGCGGCGTTGTTCATGTCGGCTTGAGTAAACACTAAACACAGAGTGGCATAAACGTTTTTCATTCACTGCCTGCTCGATCGGCGGAGCTGCGGACAGGAAGAAATACTGCCGCCACGGATGGTAACAATATATCGCTGATAACATAAAAGGTCCCGTAAAACGCATTGACGTACAGTATTTAGGTATACGTGAGGACCATTCACAAAGACATTGGAAATTCATTAACCAAGAATGTTTGGTTTCGTTTGTGTGGTTTAACGTCCCAAAGCGACTCAGGCTGTGACAGGCGCCGTAGTGGAGGGGTCCGGAAATTTCAACCACCTGGTGTTCCTTAACGTGCACTGACATCGCACAGCACACGGACACCTTGCTTTTCCCCTCCATCGAAAAGCGGCCTCCGCGGCCGAGATTCGATCCCGTAGATTGGGGGCACAGACGTTGAACGCCATAACCACTGCACCATTGCGGCGGGGCTAAGCAAAAAAGCATACAGTATAGAAACGACGAAGAGCAATGAAAGTGCAGGTAATGACATTCATTTGACGAGTCATCTCTTACAAAAATGCTCACCGAATGATTAAACGCGATGGCGTTAAATGCCCCATTCTCCCGAAAATTCGGCGTCGGCGTTGTGAGCGACAAATCGCATGCGTGGCTCTGGCATGGTCCATGGTAGCTGCTGGTTGACACGGTCGGGCGCTGATTGGTCCCACGGTTTTGTGACGTCACGTGACTATGTGACATGACCAACTCGGTCTTCGCATTTCAGATGGCCCCGCCGCGGTGGCGCAGTGATTAGCGCGCTCGACCACTGTGCCCAAGGATGCGGGATCGAATCCTGACCGCGGAGGCCACCTTACGACAGAGGCGAAAAGTAAGACGCCCGTGTGATGTGCGATGTCAGTGCGCGTTAAAGAACCCAAGTGGTCGAAATTTCCGGAGCCTTCCACAGCGCCGTCTCTGATAGCCTTATCGCTTTGGGATATTAAACCCCATAAAGCAAAGCATCATTTCATATAGGAGGATGAGAGGAATAGAACCCTCCAGGACCCTTGCATTCCGAGTCTTACGGGGTATACGCTTTCGCCACGAAGATACGTTCGAAGTTTGGTTAAGCGGGCTTTGTATCTACGTCTTGCACATAATATGATAGCCTACGAATCTATGCTAAAGATTATGTGCGAGATAATAGAGGCGCAAATTGCGGATTAGTGATTAGGCGAGTAGGAGAATGCATGTACCGCCAGAAGATCTATAGCCATAGACGGGAGTGGTTAGTCCTGTCAAGTAGTACCGTTAAGTATAGTTATAGTTACATGGGGTCTTATGGCGCAGAAGAGGAATTTATTGTCCCTACAATTTTTTTTGCTTTACTAAAAAGTATAAATAGTTGATAGTGGAGGGATTGTTCAATACAAGTGGCAAACTGTGATTGATTGACTTGAATGGATGATTAACGCGTCAGCGTGGTATCAGCTATCTCTCGTATATACAAATGCGAGAATTCCTTTTTTCTAATATTTTTTTTTAATGCGATATATTTCTTAAGCTGCTTTCGAATTTTTTCTCGGAAAATAAGTGCGAGTGCTATTACAGGAATAGATAGATAGATGGATTTATTGAAAGGAAAAGGCAGAGAGGTTGTCCGGAATAATTCAAATCTTTCAATCTTTCAGCGCTTATTGAGTCATATTGTTTGACCAGTGGAGGAGATTAACGCGAGTAGGACGCATTATGGCGTGTGCTCTCCTTTGGAGACAGAACAGAGTATGAATATTTGCTTGTGTGCTTGTGGCCCAAACCAGTGAGTAGTAATTTATGTGACAGGAAAACAATACGTGATAGACTAGGGTTTTGCTCTGTCTGGATGATAATGACTGCACCCTACTAGTGCGCTATCCACTGATAATCGTCCAAATATCTCGATTCTCACAAAGAACTTCTTTCGCCAATGCCCTCGCCGCCCCCACCGGTAGTGCGAGCGCCATATCGACCAATTCCATTGAAATATACGATCCCGCTGCTTTCCCTACGTCATCGTGCACGCAACACAATCGCTGCCCTTCGCGACCTCAGAAACGGGCACGACGTCCTTCGCTTCGTAGGTACCGTATTTACTCGAATATTATGGTACATCCAGTCTTTTATTAGAAGGGGTAAGCAGACCTTGTATAGACATAAGTCAATGGAGTGAAGATAAAAAAAAAAATCGCCTCCCCCGACTGCGAGATAGCTGAAGCAAGTTAAGCAACCGTCGAATTACAATTGCGGTTGCACTACATTTGGCTGAACACGGTAGCTTGAGGAAAGCGCTTTCGTCGCGTCGCGACGCTGGCCGGTGGCGGAGCAGCGTGCGGGTTTCCCAAAAGGCGAAGGAAAGAGAGATGAGAAGAGGGCGAGGAGAACTGTTGGGCTAGTGCGCGCAGCCGACGCAGTCTCCGCTCCCTCAGCGCCGATGCCGACAGTAGTGCGGCCGGCTTTTCGTGACGCTGGAAAACACCGGCGCGCTCGCTGAGAGAGCCTGGAGGCGGAGAACCAGGGTTAGAACCCTCCTTCCTCTCTCCACGACGGAGTTTCGCTTCCTCCTCTCAGCGGCGGCGCACTGGTTGCCCCAGCAGCAGCGAGCGCTTAGCGTCATCATCGAACGGTGCCGCAACATTCCATCACGGTGTGCGTGAGCGCGACGGAGCAGGGACGCTCTACTCTTGCTCGTCGCGTTAGCGCGGAATTTCGAGCGCAGATCTGGACGGCGAGTTCTCGCAGCTCCTCTGGCAATTGAAGTCCGTCTCCGAGTGTGTGACTTAACTTGGAATCACTCGCGCTGTGCCAGTGACTTAGTGCAATCATCGTGTCTCACACGAGGGGAAACTGTGTGCTTTCCGGAGTGCTGCGCTGTGAAGTTTCCCCGGCGTCACTTTCCCAGAAGGGCTATGAGTGCCCCAACACTAAGTTTTCGCAGGTGAGCGGCGGCATTTGCCATTTATTATTCTCTCATCCGAGATTGCAAACAAGGAAAACCGTTTCTTCCGCCTGTGCCATCTCGCTGGATCGATCGGCTGCATTACATCGATGAGACGTCCGAATCATCTCAGAGGGCACTACCGGGTAACACACACACACACACACACACACACACACACACACACACACACACACACACACACACACACACACACACACACACACACACACACACACACACACACACACACACACACACACACACACGCACGCACGCACGCACACACGCACACACGCGCACACACACACACACACACACAAATGTGGGGGTTTAGGCATGGCTTGAACCTAGTGATAGAACGAAAGCTGTGAGTGTTGCAGCGAAGTTTTCTGCGGACACCTGGATTTAATGTGCCGCCGTCACAACATTCGTACGAATTAACCTTTTGTTTTAGCAACTCGCTGTTGTCGTTCGCCTCTACCAACTACTGAGTTACCTGTCTCCTTCTACTTCTTCTTTTTCTTCATATTCCACGGTGCCACGCCTACGGCTTGAAAACCTACCGTAGTGTAACTTTCGCTACGAAAAAAAAAAAAAAAAAAAAAAAAAAACCTGCGTAGCGCAAGCTGCTTCGGTAGCAGGACGAGAATTATCCGCAACACTTGGTACGCAGGGGGATTTGGAACGATCCCACGCGAATAGTGAATTTTCGAGACTATCCTGGAAACGAGAAAACACGCTGAGGGATGATGAATCAACATTTATTGGGCCCTAAATAAATCGGTGGTGCACGCAGACACCAGACGGGGTGATTCCCTAGTTCCGTGTCTTTGTGATTCCCTAGGGAGGTTCCGTGTCTGTGATTCCCTAGGGAGGTTCCGTGTCTTTGTGATTCTTCGATTAACACAGTTATTGCTCATGAACAGGTCTAAATTAAACCTTTGACAGGATGTTCACACAACTGTCTATAAATCGAACTTGCAGCTTTTTTCTGCAAGTGCAGCGGACCTGAGAGTGATTTTATTATTTCACATCCATTTACTATAATTGATGTCACAAATAGCATGTTTTTTTTTATGCCAAATAGCGAACGTGGTAAATAATATTTAGTGAGAAAATGAGCGGGGTAATACATCGTCGTCTATTTTCATACAGACATATTTTTTTTCTTTTCGCCACAGATCGTAAACTATCTCTTTTTTTTTTTTTCGATTTCTACCATAATTTGCACCTTAGAAGCAAATTCCTCCGGTAGTCCTTCGAATGCTTAACTGTCAAGTCACGACGTTTAATTATGCTGAAATTGTCATCTGCGATGACACCTAGCAGGAAATTTTGTACACCCGTTCAAAAATTAAAGTCTCGAGCTGGTATTGTTTCGACTTCACGCAATACACGTAATAAACATTGTAAACAATTAAATGAATATAGGTTCAACAATGATACGTTTAGGTATTCATTATTTCCCCAAGCGGTTAGAGATTGAAATTCTCTCCCTGATGATATTGTCAAGTCTACTACGCTTTCTTCATTCATCTCTAAGTGGTGCAGTGTTTACGATTCATAAGAACGGTTAATTTGAATGTCGTCATTGATGTGAGTGTTGTTCAATATGTTCATTATGTGTGTGTTTTATTTTAACATTCCGTTAATTGACTAGTTTTAAGTCACTGCATCTTGAGCTTCTAATCTTGTGCTCCCGTCCACGTTCCGCGCTGTTACCTCAAGATGCATAACCAACATGCCCAAGCTGCTATTTTAAGTCACTGGTTCGAATTGTTCGATGTTTTTTTTTTTGTTGTTGCTTTATTTTGTTCCTGAAGGGCACCTACAATTTCTGTGCCATCTTTTTGCTTGTTTCTTTTATATAATACAATCTCTCAAACCTGCGACAGCCTCAATCGAGGCTAGCAGTACGTTGCAAATAAATAAATAATTCGAAGGAGGCAAAATATGGCGTCTGAAAGTGCGTATCTAAACTTTAGTATTGCTGTGGCAGTGTCAGACTATATTCATAGGAGGTTTCGTTGCTATAAGGCAGGGCTAGTCACTGTGTGAGGATCGGAACGCTCGCAGATATGTAGTGTCTTTTTATTCTTCCCATTCGTTCCTTTCAAATCTCCGAAACGACGTGAACCACCACCTGAAAACAGGGTTATCATTGTCATCGACATAAGCACCACCTAATTCTGCCATCTTTGCTGTAATTAGTATACCACTGAGATCTGGGACGTTTTGACATACGTATGCAGTCCCTTATCGCGGCACATGCACATGTAAGCAACGAGCATGAATTACATGTGCAGTTGCGTTGCCTTTGATCATCTCGTCTGATCCTGGGCGCGAGGACATGCATTTAATTGCATGCGTTCTGTTCTTGCTGTTCTTGCCATTATCTAATTAGTTCTTTCCACATTACGTTTCTTTATATTTTTCCGCGAGACGCCTATTTTATTTATGCTGATTTATTTGCCTCGGCGTTTGTCCGCTATCCACTGGCGGCGATATTTTTTCTTTCTTTTCGAGCAGTTTCTGGAAGGTTTCACAGCCACCATCGAAATCCAGCAATACGGGCAGTAATGCATCTGCTTGAAGTTCTGAAGATTTTTGTTGTGTCCTATTTCCGACAGTCAATTTGTAAAAGAAAGTTTAGATTCAATTTTTCTCTCCATTAGCCATTTCATTCACCTCATTTGCATACAAATTTTATTAATATCAGGCGGGCGACCACCGGCAACCATTTCATTGCCTTTATACGTTCAGAAATGCACATCACGATACAGGTGTTCGCGCATTCCGTTATAATTTGGCGCATTATTTTATTTGGTTTGGGTTGGTTTAGGGTTTAACGGCCCAAAGCGACCCGAGCTATTAGAGACGCCGTAGTGGAGGGCTGAGGAAATTTCGACCACCTCGGATTCTTTAACGTGTATTCGCATCGCACAGCGCACGGGCGCCTATAGCTTTCTCTCAGTCGACGGCCGGGATTCGATCCCGCATTCTTGGGCAAGCAATCAAGCGACCTAACGCACCGCGCGGCCGGTATTTTTACTGTTTGCTTTTCTTTTTTTTTAAATATCTGTACTTGTGCAGCACACGTCGTACGTGATTTTAGACTCCCTTTAGCTGTTGACTGGAAGCGCTGTCGTAACCGTGCTGGAAATAGGCTGCCTTCGCTACCCGCGGAAATTGATTCTGAATGTGTGTGAAGGCACGCAGCCGAAGAATTCTCAGCTATGCCATGTTCTGGGCGCTAAACATGCTTGCCGAGTTATTTGATTTGCGACATGTTTGTGAGATGCTAGGTACGCTGAGCTGATTCATAAGAACTACGCAGCAAAATTTCCCGGTCTAAGTCCCCGAAAGAACTATTCGTCGTAGTAGTATAGAAGTATAAAACTTAATTCCGCAAAATGGGAAGGGATTCAGGTGTTAGGGTCTTGAGCTGCAGGTGGCCCTCCTCTAGGTGCAGGATCCCATTGGTTGTTGCTGCCTCTTAGGCCCGCTCCTTTTGGAGGGCCACCCTATGTTTCTGCAGTGACTCCGAGGAGGTTCAGTTAATCGTGCCATTCTTTCGGGACATTATATCTTTACCCCTGTGGATTACCAGTGCCGAGGGGAAGTACTCATTTATTTTTCTAAGGTCGACAGATTTCCTTCTGATGCGAAAACAGTTCTTGCCTCACGAGTGGTGCCATCAGAGCGTGTCGTCAAACCATGTCGTAAAAGAGTGGCCTAATGAGCGGTCCTAAGAAACCGCGTCCACGCCAGGATTCGAACCCCAATCCTTCCTTGTCACAGCCGAGCCCTGTAACCACTGATTTCTACGCCGATTATCTGCAAACGTGTCCATAATTCTCCCTGAATAGCGTAGCTGGAGGCAGTTGAGGAAAGTAATGAAGTGAGGCATTTTTCAAAATACAATTAACGGAAATTACGAAAATAAATTAAATAATGAAAATGAAAAAATAAAAATAATAAAAATGACGCCGCGTGTCGCAACCGCAGCAGAAACGTTCAGGGTTTTCAATTTCTCCAACGCAAGTTGTACAGTGCTCTCAAATATGTATTAATTCGTTCACAGCTAAAAATAATAAGAAAGAAGCTCAATAAAGCCCACATAAACGAGGGCCATAAAACGGAGATACACGAAAGGTGTAATTGTACCGAAGCGGGCGCCCTCTGCCTTCGTGCCACCGTCCTCCTGTACTCGTCTGTCGCCAGGGCATGCTTTATTCGCTGGTGTGCATTACGTACTGCAGACGCCTCTCAAATCGCTATCGTGTCAGGTGCCTGGCGCGCGTGCGTTTTTCTCCATCGAGCGCACGACAACCGTCCGAAGGACGCGGCGCAAAAGAGAATCGAATTAACTGGGAGGCTGAGCGTGCCGTTTCGTTTTCAGGATGGCGTTTAGCATACAACGACGAGAACCGTCCATACTTCTGCGCGACCAGACGCTCTTGTTTTTCGATTAAACAGGGAACAATAGATACGAGCCGGAGTAATTTTTTTTCTTTGCATTCTTCTTCCACAGGTTTCAAAGAGAAGAACGTAGTATTATGGCTGGCTTGTCAAGTACTATAATATTTTTATATTCGTACTTATGGAATCAAACTGGCGTTTCTCAGCCAGGAAATATTTGTAAAGTAGAAAAACTTCCATATCTCGATTCCAGCATGCGGGTTGAAAATACAAGAAGTAGTGTACATCTCGGCGCGAATTGAAAGCCGCATCGGCTGGGAAACAAGGCTCTCTTAAGTTCTAACTGCGGTTATGTATAGTGCACGCGTCCTAAGTGCACCGCATGTGCTCGCGAAGTATTCTTCCAATGTGCCTTTTTTTTTTTTCTAACATTTATTTTCATTACTAAGTTCGTGTGGCACAGTTGCCTTTATATTTGTGTTTGTTTCTGCAGCACACGGTTTCAAACAATAGTTGTCTACCATGGTAAAAGAGGTAAAGAAATGACTGCTGATTTAGCAGGAATGGTTTGGTCAAATGCAAATTAGGTGAACTAGCACGTCGCGATTTTCACTTGGGATAGTTATGTTCGCGCTTGTTTCGGCGGCTCACGGTTTCAAACAACCATTGTCTAAGCATGGTAGCAAAAGTACAAAAAATTACAGAATTGCACTCAGTTTCGCTTAAGAGCCTAATCGCGAAAGCCTTTCTTCCTCCTTCTCTTCCAACTCTCCTCTTCTTCCACTTCTGCCCATCTCTTCTCTTCTACCTCTATACTGCGTGTGTATGTACTTATTATAACTCCTTTTTTTTTTTGTTCTTTCTTTTCTCTGGTTTTGTTGCCGGTGACACCGGCATCTCAAGACACCTCTCCTCCACATGGGAGAACGAAGGCCTAACTACCTGAAAGGGGAAATATATCTACGTCATAACCTATTGCGACGTCCTGATGGGGGAAATTATGTCGACGTCAGAACCTATTGCGACGCCCTGACCGGGGAAATTATGTCAATGTCAGAACCTATTGCAACGTCTCGCGGACACATATCGCGAACGCGAGATTTTCACCATGAGCCAAGATCTCGCCTTAAAAATGATGGCCGATTTAGCAGAAATGGTTATAGGTCAAATGTAAATTAGGTGCAATTTCATTTTGGCTTCCACTTCTGGTACGGCTCGCACGTGTTCATTAGCGTACAGTTTTTATCCAACGTGTTACGTGAAAAACATAGGTATAAAGCCCGAACGTGTTTGCATGGCCTAGGAATAGTGCGTCCGACTCCGAATCCAGGGATACCCTTATGTCTTATTCCAATGTAAAAAGTACTGCCCAATTTGGAAGCTCCTTTCAAACGTTTCGGACAGAGATACAGACACTCATAGTTGAAATTGATGAATGGGGGTTCTAATGCTAGCAGTCTTTAAAAACGGTTTAAAATGCACATGACGACGCCCGGTCTCCTAGAGAGTAACACTGCGCTCTGTTTTTTACGCGTGCTTAAATGCACAACATATGGTTTGAGCGTACTGTGCGTTCTCACCAGATGTGTAAAATAATAACGAAAAAACATAACTGGGTCACTGATCTAATCAGTGCACACCACATACACATACAGAAGATTCACGCTATAAGATTCACGCTATACCACAATTATACAACCAACATTCTCGCTTTTCGCGATTTCTGCGGAGGACTGCCGGAAGAAGTAAGAAGCAGAATACTATTTTCGGCAATTGGCATTATGGGAGACCGTATACAAGTAGTTTCCTTTTTCATTCCAAGCAATTTGATAAAATGTGCGAGGAGGATAAGCTGTAGACGTGTTCTTTTACGAGTTTTGCAGAAGGATGGGGGAAGTATACATTTTTCTTAACACTGCTATATATTTTATCGAAAAATTGTACACATATCGGCTAGGCGCGGCCCTGATAACTCAACACAATTTATAACTTCAGGCCAAAGTCGCACATGACAAACTTTGTCAGCAGTTTCAGAGTCAAGTTTGTCCCTGTTCGGTATCCTCACCATCTTTTTGGGCACTGTCGTTATGTGCGAAAAAATGAGGCAGGTGCTCTGTTCCTTCCCAAACTTAATTGGGCAAACTATGCTTTAAAAAATCATGAGGGACGCTTCACTTCTGGTATTCGACGGTATGACGTGATAGCTTTAATAGCTTCCATCTGCAGTTCTTGAGGTTCCTCGTTCCTGTCTCTGCTCTCTTACCTACCAACCCTCTAATTTGTACCTGCAAAATATCACACAATCTTATTAGCATGGAGCCCTAGAATACCACGTTATCCCACTACTTGTCGTAGGCGACTGCCGGACGTGGATATCTAGTCCCACTTTAACCAAAGCGATGTAGCCGTGCTTTCATTCTCGTCCTGTGATTCGCGGTATCTCAGGTCGCTCCATGTCCACCCTTACGGAATATAAAAGATTAAATAGCCTTTGTAGCTGTTGTTCAACGTATTAATTTATTCCGAAGGGGAAGGGTGGTATTGGAGCACTCCTGTGTGGCGCCCTCAGTCCAGGGCACCAGTTGAGCGTGAAGCCAGCCGTGCCCGCACTATGTATGAACACCTGCTGGACGAGCAAGCTGTATTTGCAGAGTTGCTCTTCCCAGGTCCCTCTGGTGTCGGGTGAAAGGGGAGGGAGGTTGGGGTCCAAGGTGCAGGTCCATGTGACATGGTTCAGGGTGGCGGGGCTGGTATAAAAAGGGCAGGTGCGGTCACTGTAGCTCAATGGTAAAGTATCGGACGCGAAATTCAGAGACCATGGGCTAGGACCCCGCCAGTGGCATGTGACTTTTTTCTTCTCCTGTCTAATCAATTATATCCGCGATTAATAATTACTTCACATTCATTAATAAAAAAATTCTTGCTCTTGCCTCTGTGTCAGTGGTTGTTGGTTCCCTTCTTATATAATTAGCTGTAGTGTTCCACACGAGGTTCCTAACATGGGGTCACCTACCTTGTTAGCTCAGTGGCTGCTGTGCCGGACGAGCAATTGCATTTCGACATGAGCGGCCTCATTTTGATGGAGCTGAAATGCAAAAAAAATTCAGGGGACACATTTTATGGTCTGGCAGCGTTAATGGCTTCCGCCTGCGGCTCCCAATGCGGTTGCCCCTTTGCATGCACGCACTCTGCTACTTGCTTAGTCCATATTCCCTTAATTCGTGGCTCTGTTACCCACTCACACAACACACGCACGCACGCACACGCACACATACGCACGTTCACGCACACACTCATTTGCATACAGTCGCAAGTTATTACATTATGCAGAAGACCGCCGGACATAAAGCCCTGCTGTAATCAAGCCGTACGAAGCTGCCTGCGTAGTTAAATTTCGATCAGACCCTCCTATCTGTGTTGGCTGCTCCTGCCTACTCATCCATGTCCTGTTGGTTCATGACGTCGCAAAAACCAGCGACCAATCAACGCTCTTGGCATGCCGCCTGTCAACAGCATGCTCGTGACTCTTCGAGGACAACGCTGGCTCCATATATTTTCTGCACAATTGAAAACTGTAGCGTTAGATATGTTTCAGTGCTGTACAGTGTCAGTGCATGTTAAGAAACTCTAGGTAAATTGAATTGTACCGAAGCCCACTAAGATACTGCAGCGTTTCGCACTGCTGAAGAGCAGTCTCGGAACATTAAATTCTATGTACCGCCAACAACAAAAGCTCGTTCACGTTACATGGAGGCACAGACCCAGCTTCTCTGGCATAGAGGGTCCGCTCCGCACGGCATGCCTGTGTCTTGCAGCCTCCGCGCACGATGACAGGCTTCGAGGAAAGCGCAACATCCATCAGGCTCGTCTGGACGGCGTCTCTTAGCGGCTCTTCTTCCAGCGCGCGCCGCACAAAGGGACGATGCTGCTTCTGGCGCTGCTGTTCTGGTTACCGCCAGACAGACAGCCACCCTTCTTTTCGGTCGCTGTCTGTCTGCTATATTATAGCATACCTGCGTTATACAGCGCGCTTCGTGCAAGCCATGCACGCGAATTCTGGAAACGTTCTCTATTCATCTGTATAGATACATCGCTCGACATTTGTGATGGTCTGGGAAGTAATAAATGAAAGCATGTGCGTTTGTCTTCTTTATCGTCGTGCTTAGAGGAGGCAGGTAAGGGTCTTCTTTTTTTTCTCTCGCTGTAATAGCTGTTTACACGCAATAATTCGTTAAGAAATATTAAGCATGGACTGCCACGAGGAAATCACACTCTGGGGACGTGCAATTTCAAATTTAATTTAGTTCAGTTAGAAACAAGAGCACTATATTCACGGAGGGTAGGTCACTACTACTAGATACAATGACGTTCAGGACAGATCTCCCATTGTCTACTAAAAACAAGGTGCTTATAGAATAGTTATTCGGAATTATTCAGATTTTTTACCTGTATTCTATACGTTTTCAGCCCAAGGACGATGCTTCAGACTAACGGTAATGTAGTGCTGCATACACAGTAGAGGTGAAGTTTAGCAGGGCTGTTTCTTGGCTAGCTGTTGGGGCTTGCCATGACACCGACGTCCTGGGTCTCTCTCACGTCCTTCTATTTCCTGCGGCTTAGGCTTCGCCAAAAAGGCCAGTAGAGGGCTTCGTCACCCTTTTACGGTAAACACGATACCTAAGCTAACTGCGACCGTAAAGCAAATATTGCTATATGCAGTTATTTGCTTTATTCACGGCGCGGCCTTTCCGTCTGTTCTTTTTAGGTCTATAGTCCTCTATTGTTTGCACAAGCGATTTTATAACAGGAAAGTTAAGGAACAGTCTTCTGTATGGTATTAATGAGGCGAACTCAGTAGGACCAAAATTTCTTGGAAATAAAATGAACTGTGACAGCTTGACGTGATCACCGCTGTTGCGTGCCAAGCGGGTCCAGGCCTGGCGTGGAATAATATTGTACGGTACCTTCCGGTGCCAAGCTGTCATGCGTCGTGATATCAGACAACCTGGCGCTGCCTACCACATCAACAAAAGCCCAGCTGGTAATCAGAGGCAAATTTATGGGACACACTTGAGAGGGACGGTGTGAGGGCGCGTGATGAAGGTGAAATAATTCTTGAGCTTTCTTCATCGGATAAATCAGGGTCGTCTCCATTTTCTACACGCAATTTTTCACTCCGAAAAACCATACCTTCTCCTGCTAAACGTGACCATGCTTCTCCTTTCACTTTAGCATTGTGGGCTGCCTAATTGTAAGAAAATATACTACCAATGGGCGATAGTAGAGATACCGGCGACATCCATCACATAATTAGTTAGGTTTGCGCCGTGCAATGAATTCGGTAACACGATTTGTCGGGCTAGTTGGTTGCGATTCATTTGTATCACCAGCGTTCTCTGTCCTATCTCGTTATCTTTTTTCTTGATTGTGTGCGCTCTGGTGATACAAATGAATTCGATGCCGTGTCTTATTTATTATACATTTTGTTCTTCTAGATAAAATAGGTTTAAAACCTTTAAAAAGAGGAAATAGAAATGATAAGCAGCCATGTGAGTGGACTCATCAATTAAAATACACTTCGTGAGTGTTATTTACAATTTTAGCCTCTCTAGCAACCCTGCACACATGGCGCGAATGTCCGCAGGAACAATGTATTATCACAGCCCCACTCCAAGATGTCGACCACTTCAGCCTTTCCGTGCAACATACAAAACGAATAACAGTCAAGTCAAGTTCCACGGTCTAACTTTCAAGGCAAACAGTTCTTAAAGTCGCTACAGGTATATAATGCGATAATGCTAACAGCTTTGCATGCTAAAGTAGGCAACCTTGTGAGACTGCTGCAGGGCGAATATTTCTAGCAACCGATCAGTTAATTCTAAGGTCGCCTCTCACCGGGTAGAACAAAGCCTGCCTTGTTCGCAGTTGGACAGGGACCGAACTGCCCGCAGCTGCACGAGAGTATTACAAAGGAATCAATTCATCATGGGCTTCCCTTCCTGGAGGTGACTAACTTGCTTCCTTTCCAGATCTAATACAACCAAAGCATTCATATGCATATATTCTAAAAATGCGTGTCAAGTCTACAGTCAGCTATAGCATTCATTCGATTGGCATTTCCCATTGTATGCATGCATGGGTCACACAACCTCACGTGGGGGCCAAACTGTCGGGCAGGCTTGAGGAATCCATGTCCAAACCCTTAGATCTTAAAGAAGTGGTAAGGATCGAGCGTTTCAGAAATACCGTGTATGTATATTACCGTATATTACCATATAATAAAGGCAATGATTGCAACGTGAATTGGCTGTTTTCAAATCGCGCTTACATAATGAACCAGAGTATTCATCGAACTTCCTTGAAAACAAGAACGTGGTGCCAACAAGAAGGCGTAGCTTAAGCGCCCTTATAAATGAAGGATGCACTAATTAGGCTACATGCCAGTTCTTTGATCACATTTTCCGCGGTTACGCCTTGGATGAAGCACATAGCTAAGAGCTATAGCGACATCTACCGAGGGCATATGTACATAAAGCATTTGCGTCGCTGTTCTTTTTAACCAATTTTGCTCCATACTTGTTAAGAAATAAAAGAATGTACAACAGTGATATAACCATTAGCGATCTCTCGCGACAAAATGAATCCACACCAACAAAGAATAATGCACGCTTGGCTTCATACTATATCTTACATGGCCTCTTGGTGATTCCTGTGTTTGTTTGACCACGAGTCATGTATATTTATTCTTCATAAGTATCAGTCTGATGCAGTGTTAGAAAAGCAACACTGGGAAATGATTTCACCCTTAAAAGATGTGCTCATATAAGCTCCAAGAACAAAAATGTTATCCATACATATCATAGGATGTAGACACTTGTTTCTTTTTTCTTTTTTTGTCAACGCGGTTCGGTGAAAATGCCCCGGTGTAAGAAAGATGTCAGCAGCTAGCAAGAAGAAAAATGTTTCCTATTGTGTCAAGAATAGGCTGGCCTCAACGACTATTTTATTTTATAGCACAGGCGCTTAAATATATAAGCAGTCATTTTTTGAGCGTCTCGCCACTTGTCTTTATTCTATATGGGACAAGTTGGCTGGAAATGTTTTTCTGTTCAAGTTATTTAGGTGTAGTACTTGCCAACTGAGCAGCGGATTTGCAAAGAGGCATCGGGATTCAGCTATCGAAAAATGGTGCATTGATTTATATCAAATTTATAAGATCGTAGAATTTTCGTGTTATTTAGGACCTCAAAAATATATTATACTCACTATTGGTGGCCTGGAAAGCCGTAATTCATCAGCGCTTAACAATCATTGATTTATATCAAATTTATACGATCGTAGAAATTTTTATGTTATTTAGCACCTCAAAAATAATTTGACTCACTGTTGGTGGCCATAAAGCGTAATCCATCAGCGCTTAACAATCACAGCAAAACTGGTTGTGTGCCTTTTAGATATATTGTTCAGTGTTTTTGTTGTTGTACTTCCCCATATATAGGTGAGATAATAGAGGATATAATAACGAGCACCAGTATTTTGTTCACCACCTCGAAGGTAAACGCACATATCTCAGAAGCAGAAGACTGCTTTCTCGGAGTGGGTGTCCCCGCTTGCAGATAGCTCTCGGCTGGCATTACAGTGAAATGTAGTGAAAAGTGACTGTAAGGACTGAGATAGGGGAGCTTTCGAGTAGAAACGTATGCAACACGCTATCAGTGCTGGCAAATGGAAAAGCGCGATCTATCTTGGTTTATATGAACAGTACATATAAGTATCAATTAAAAAAAAAAAAACAGTAAGTTGTTATTTCAAAGATCCAGGTATATTTTGGTGACTGCCGTCATTGTTTTTGATGGTGCGCAATGAGCGCGTGCTGTATTATGTGCGTGTCAGCATTTTTCCACATCCAAATGAATTTCGGCGCCTACCTTCGGACTTGTGTGTCGGCGGGGAACCGAAACGTCAGTGCCCAGCCTTAAGCCGGTATATTTTTTTTTTTACCTGTTTTTCTTGCTTTATTAGAAAATGTGCTTACTGCAACGATGACTATATAATTATCTCACGGGATGGATCGAAGAAAGCACGTAAAATAACGGCACAATCCTGCATTTGAATCTTTCTTTCTTTCTTTCTTTCTTTCTTTCTTTCTTTCTTTCTTTCTTTCTTTCTTTCTTTCTTTCTTTCTTTCTTTCTTTCTTTCTTTCTTTCTTTCTTTCTTTCTTTCTTTTATTCAAGACATTTCGTTACAGAAATGCCTTGTGGGACGCGACAAAAGGCAGAATCGTGCCTGACGAGGCCACGTTTAGGAAGAACTCCCGTAGCATGCCTCGTAGTCGCAGAGTTGAAGTAGCTCTAGCCAGTTTTTCAAATAGTTCAGGGTATTCGTTTAGAAAATCTGGTATTAAAATTTTAACTTTTTATCGCCATACGTCGTACGGGAACGTCGCATTGGTATTAAACTTTGGCGTAGATGGTAGGGACCAGTATTTGCAGAATATGTTATTTGAAATGCGCTGTCTGTATGGTATTGTCGCGATATTTCGAGGGCTACTTTGTATTTGTACAGATACTTGATGGGCAGTATTTTATTGCTTTTAACTTTGAGGCATACTACCTTCTGATAGCTCTAAATTACAGATTGCTTATTCCATTAAGCTGACTTTCTTCAAAACTATGCTCATTTTCTCACGGCACCGAAATTATATCTTTATAAAATCTCCCTAACAAAAAAGACTGGCCTTCTTTATGAACGGCGCTCTGATACCACGAGTTGCGCATTCGATATCGATAGGATGTTCTGGAAAGTGAACATGAAGCACGCAATATTCTTCTAATAGCATATCGTTGCAGTATCGGTTATAGTAGTCCTCCACGCTAATGAGACCAAGCTTCAGTGAGTAGAAGGTCAGAAGAGTCGGTGCGCCGGTATTTATAGTTCGGCTCCCGGACACACCCTTCACATTCATTAGCGGTACAAGGACCTGCACGCGTCGCACGCAACACCACCCACCGGTCGCAAATATAGGTGCGGCCATCGTATATGGCCAAATTGTTTCGTGCGAAAGCCTAGGAGGCTACCAAATACTCGTATAACTGAAGCCAAACGATAACGAGTGTTATTTGAATAGCGCTTTTATGCCCGCCGTGGTAGCTCGGCAACTATATTTTGCTATCCTTGAAGGCAGCTTCGATTCCTGGCCACTAGCTGTAGCGGCATAGAGACGAAATGCGAAAGTGTTTGATCGCTGAGATATTTAGGCGTGCTATGAGCTAGCTTTATTGGTATGGTAGAAGTTGATACGGATGAGCCTCCAGCTAGTGTAACTGCAGCCGCCAAAAAAAAAAAAAACAAAAAAAAAACAAAAAAAAAAAAAACGACCACTTCTCATGAAAATTGAGCTTTTAAATATTCTCTTCGAGCTACGAAATCCGTTTTTTTTTTTTTGTTATGTGCGGATCGTCAATGTGCATCCAACGTGCTGCACACAAACCTTTCCAAATTGTTACAGTTTTGGTGGAAAGGAATTGGTAAACTTTTGTTAAAGTTTACTTTCATCCTATTAGACACCATCGCCCGTTATTCTTTTTAATGTCTGTAATCTACTGTGTTTTTTATGCAGCCTGGCTGTCATATATTTTGCTATAAAATTATCAACCATTATACCGTGGGCCCGTTTCGCTGCCTTAACAGGTTTTGTATTAAGCCATGATACCCTTTCAATAGCTTTTACTGCAAAGCTTGAATGTGGATAGGCGACGTCACCATAGTAACATACAGTTATAGAAGTAAACCCCGAATGCCCAAAAAGAGGTCTTTCATTCAGCTCTGCGCCTGATGTGACGTCACGGTTAATCCCCTTAAATTCCAGTAATTTTACAACCGTTGCGAGTATTCTTGTTTTGTTTTTTTGCCTCCCAAGAAAGAAACTCTAGTAATGTTTACGATACAATATTCCTCAAAACAACTACTGCGCAATTTTAAAGCAAGGAAAGAAACATTTACGAAACCGAAACCGCAGAGGCACGTTGTTATGATATTATTGGCTGTGACGTTGTGAGTTGCTTCACCGAGCAGCCCGGGTGCCTCTCATATCGAAATTGCTACCGCGCTGTGCGGTTTTGTTATAATGCCTGAGAGATCGGAAAGCAGCTATCCAGAAACCAGTGAGCCTTCCTTCAAAAAGTAGTAGTAGCAGTAGTAGTAGTAGAAAGCGATGCACGGTTTCCGACCGCGAGAGTTTCCTTTGGTGTGGGATACACCGTCGCGATTGGTTGGTTGTACAACTTTTAATTCCATCGGAAACGGGGAGTCGCGCGCCCGCTGATTAGAGGCTGGCAGGTAGCCCTTGGCTTGTTGCGGCCTCTTGCGCCAGATGGATGGTGCGGTGCTGGATCGCAGGGTCCGCGCTTCGCAGCAGGGTATCCCAGGCTTCTTTGCTTGTAATATTTTGCTCTGTCTCTGGAGATTGTGGGCACTCCCAAATTATGTGGTCGAGGGTCCCTCTCGCCCCACGCGAGAGCCCGCCGAATCGCACAGTGGGCTGCGCCATCTTCAAGATAGAGGTGGACTGCTAGACTCGGAGAAGTAAGCACTCGTGTCATTTGTATGCGCGTCTAGTTATCGTACGATGGTCTGAATGAAAGGTAAAATGGTAATGCCACTTGCGGCTGTTCGCACGGTTTGTGCTTGACGACTCAAATTGATGAGGAAATCCCATGCGGTAACTCTGAAACTACCAGTCATCAATACCCCCCCCCCCCCCCCCCGCCCTTTTTTTTTCATAATTTAGAACAATGTGAACACCCTGTTTACTAAGGCTACTTCCTTTTGACTTGGGTTTCGCAAGGCTAGTATTTCCTATTGTCTTCTTTTTCCGGTAATCCCATGGTCGAGACATCATAGATGGGCATCCCAAGCTTGTTATATTTGAAGATTAAATTTAAGAAATTTTGCATATGGAGCCCAATCGCGTACTGAAGCGCATCAACTACAAGACGATATATCTGCTGTTAGTCTGAAACACTCCTGCATGAGCTCACCACCAGAGACCATTGCAAAAATCTTCGTTTTTGTGCCGGCGCTCTTGATTGGTTCAAGCTATTTCATGAGGTTACAACAATATGGTCTCACTTGGGTAATTCAAACCAAGTCCGGTGCAGCAGCTCCAATACACAAGTTTGCCCCACGGGTCTTTAAGTTCGCCAGTCCACAGAGTGAAGGAGCATGTAACTAAGCAATGATTGACCATGACCTCTGCGTCTTTACCACTGAGCCCCCGTGGCAGGTGTTTTCGCTTGTTGTTATCAGGGGGAAAGTAGGGTTAAACAGCCGACATTTGACGCCGCGACTCCAAGATGGTGCGACAAACCCATATGGTCTCTAAATGGTCTCTGCTATAAAAAGGGCAATGCGCCATAGCAGATCACCAAGGTCACTTTTAAAACATCGCATTTTCACGCAACGGCTTCCAGATAGTGCCACGTGTACACCGGAAACTGTAGCTATCCGTGCTTGCACGCTATAATAGTTTTAACATAGATAATCCCTGTTAATTTTTCATTCAACTGTTCCTCCATTATATTGCGTTTCGGGAATGAAAAAAAAAAAGGAAATATCAGGCAATGGAGCTATGTCGAGCGTCTAAAGCATATCTGTGCATGGTTGCTTGGGCATGCATGGTATCACATACAAAACAAAACAAAAAAGCCCAATCACAAAGCCCTTACAGGAACGGTAATAAATATAATCATAATGAAGCATGGTCGCCGAAAAGTTTTTTTGTGCATAGCAGACACCGCACAGCCCATGGATTGTCGATAAGAAGCATTAAGTCTGCAGTTTCTTACGGAACTGCGAGTAAATAATTATCAGTACTCACTGAACTGAAAATGTACTCGAGCTTCTTACTGAGTTTAGCCCCCTTCCTCTTGACGGCCGCATCTTGTTCAGTTGTCTTAGACGGGCTGTTGTACTCAAATAGCATTGCAACAGAATCTCCTTTCAAGCACTCCACGCAGCCTTAGCGAGTCCAAAAGAGTCGCTTAAAGTTCACGCAGCTTTCATACCATTCTAGTGCAAGATGTTGCGAGCACATGGAAGACTCGTTGATTAGAAACCAGCTGACGTGGCACACAGCTTTTATTTGTCTTCCGAACTATATTTTGGTGCGGAAATTTATTTTACATCATCTCCGTGTGGAATTTGTACACCCCCTAGCACAGTACCTACATGTCCTCGCCAACCAGTAATCTAACATATACGGTTTATGGTCGGTTATGATTTATGGGGTTTAACGTCCCAAAGCGACTCAGGCTATGAAAGACGCCGTAGTGGACGGCTCCGGAATTTTTACCACCAGGGGCTATATTTAGAAACTTGTTAGCTAAATCGCCATTTGCATCTTACGAACGACGAGAAGACATCACACAGTACACTGGGATCTTGCTTTTCGCCTCGAAAGCAGCTACCGCTGCCGGGATTCGATCCCGCATCCTTTGCACAGCAGTCGAGCACCCTAACCACTGAACCACGACCGCGGGGCTCTAACATATACATAACACCAATCCGAACTTCTGCAAGCACACTCAAATGTCGCGAAACCACTTGCGAATCACCGGCTTCGCAAGCGCATGACCATCCGTAACGTTCAGTGCAGTACAAGGTGATCTGTAGAAATCTCTCCAATACAGAGCATGCCAAGCATGCCGAAAGCATGGTTCCCGTCAGGTGGGATTATCTTTAAAATACAACTGCCGATAAACTATGCCACGTTCAGGTGCCAAATGTGGCATGGGAAATCGGAATGTCACGGAGAATATAAGCTTGCAATTTATTTTCGATATGACAACATTCAAAAACCTTCGCAGCTGCCCTTCAGCACGTGGCTTGCACCTGCAAGTCCCCGCGTTGTTCTTAGCTCCTCATTTTTAGCGACAGATGGACCCAGATGTCTCAATGCAGTTCCCGGAATAAAAATGAGGCAAACAAACTGCTAGCCTCGTGCGATTTCCGCAAGCTTCTTGGTTGCTTGCATCAAGATCGCGGAATCGGTCTTTCCTAACAGCTAGCGAAACAAAAAACAACCCAAGCATAGAGGCAGCTAAAAAAGCCGCCATCACTCTGGCAATAGCGCACGGCAACGAAAAATTTAAAATGTCACCGTAGTGACTGACTCCAAACAAGCATGAAGAAACTACAGAGAACGCAGGACCAACAGAGTCGCCATTTGCATTTTACAAACGACGAGAAGGCCTCACATAACCAACATTAAACATGTTATATGTAGTATGTGTTTCGGGACATGAGGGGATGAGGAGCAACGAGGCAGCAAACAAGTTAGCTCCGAGGGTTCGTCAACCGAGCAGTCTCAAATTCGGGGCACGCTACTCAGCCCCACATTTCCTACCTCCTCATCTTGAAGGAGGTAGGGAGAAGGTAGACTGGAGCAGATTACAAACCGGCAACTACACCCAATCGGCACTAGGGCTATAGCTAGAGCAATTAACATGAATTTGCCCAAATGCAGGCTTATAGGAAACCCCAGAGTGAAACAGTGGAAGAACTTGCTGGCTAGCCAGGACGAGGAAGTGCAACGGTTTCTCGTACGCCGAGCCCCGCTGCCAGCAGTGAAGCGCGGTATCCTAGACGAAAGATCGACCGCGGCGCACAATGACCTGTGGTCTCGAACATCTCAAATAAGTGGCAAAGTTTTTTTCTATCCATCCACCCCTCGTCCGTGAAATTTGAGCTATATTCTGATTATGGCACTACCAACTCGTTGTTCTCAGGAATTAGGTAATTAAGTATGAAATCAACTTTTTGAAGTGGTGGCTTCGTCAGAAAACTGCAACATTTAGCAACTCAAACTTGCGTCCCCGTTGGGTTCCACGAGTGTTTTCTTTGACAAGCATTCGTATTTATTCGAAACTGTTTAAAATTACAAGTTTAACGGCTACAGCGATAGCGAGTGATAGTGAGCGATGATACTAAAAATTTTTGAAACTCTGTCAAACAATCTCTTATGGACAACAGGTCAAAATTAAACAAATGGACTCACGGAATACGGTTCGAGGTTTAGCTGTACCTAAAGTGAGCCCCTGTCAAATAAGTAAATGTTGACCAACTGAAAGCAAGTTTTGGAGTAGTAGAATTTCTACTCTATGATATGCGGAGCGATCACGTCAAACCACAACTTAATGGCATTTGGTCAGATAATAGCTCTTGTTCATCGTGTACAATAGATGGTAGGAAAATTTAGCATAGGGAAACATGTTAGTGTGAACGTATAACGGATTACTGGAAGCCGGTTGCGCAAATTACCGCCAGCCAATGCACGTGCGCAGCACTGGCCCGCTTATAGTGTATGCCTCCACGTCATTAGTCATTCAATACGCTTATCAGCAGCAAATTAAAATAGGCTTCAGCAATTTGTGATCTGAACTTCAATAGCTTGCATGAAAAAGATGCTTATCCTATAATCTTCAACCTACCATCAAAAATGTTCAACCTTATGTTTATTTAACAAATACTTCTACTATTGTCCCAATTTGTGTGATGACCCCCCCCCCCCCCCCTCCGCCATGGTGGCGCAGTATTTATCACGTTCGACTGCTGTGCCCAAAGATATGGGATCGAATCACAGCCATGACAACCGCTTTCCAATAGATGCGAAAAGCAAGACACCCGTGCGTTGTGCGATGTTAGTGCACGTTAAACATCAGGTGGTCGAATTGTCCTGAGCCCTCCACTAAGGCGTCTCGCATAACCTTAGCCACTTTGAGACGTTAAACCTCATAAACCAAACTAAACCAAACCAGACTGAAAAGAGACCATGTCACCCCGTTTAGACCATGCTCTCAAAAGTGGGCATAACTTATGTCACACACAAGCTTGCTAGCTGTCTTTCATCCCGCGTACTGGAATGAAAGGCAGGCTTTATCCATCTTCCCGGATCTACTGCCAGCATTCAAGGTAATTTGCTCTTCCGTAACAATTTAGTTAACCTAGTCCGCTAGCCTAGAGCGAATATGTTAGTTTTCGTTTCCACGAAAACTCAGCTAACATTGTACACTAAGATTTGTAAGAAATATATTGATTGTTCTCTGATTCCTTAGTTTATTTTGTTCCTTAGCGAGTATAGATATTTGCTTATTTGCTGACTCTCCCAGCAGAGCTGTCTTGCTAGAAATATGACTCGTGTATTGCATTTAGTTTGTTTTTGTACACAATCCACTTCCGAAATGCCTTTGGGCTTGTCTGTATCAATAAATAACAAGTCCCCGCTGTTAAATCTCTCTAATACTAGCATTGCGCACTATCACACCTGTTGCTACTACGTTTTTTGCACTTCCTTTATGCATTATTATTCTCAGAGGCTCTTTCGGCACATCAGAACTAACCACCAATATCTGAGATGACTAATTGAGGAACCCCTGGTTCCTGCAAGCAATACCTGTACTCCGGTCTTGTCAACGAGTACTCTGTGAGTTCCTGGCGGTGACATTTCAGGACTGTGTTTTTGTGTGCAGTATTCTGGAACCTACACGGGTGCTGCCACCTGACCAAAGCCTTTTTTAACATCATAGAATCGTCATACGTGCCAAATGATGTCAGTGCCATACCTTCAAGAGCTTTCAGCTCGTCACAAGGTGACATATCGGGTACCGGAGGCCGCCCTGCAGAAGTCTTTAACGTAAAAGGTAGCAGTATATACATCCTCTATTCTACCATGCGCCTCTCAGACATAAACTGAGGCACGAAGGAATAAATGGACACTGCATGGACGCACATGGGAGTGAAGTACAGATAATTCCGATGTATTCAATGGACGAAGAGGTATACGAAGAAATAAGAATAAGAAAACTGGCGGCTCTTGGTTGATATCCCTACTATCGAACAATGGTTCCGCCTCCAGGGTTTGGTTTCGTGAAGTAACATTTTATTTATTTATTTTCTTTTTTTCATTGCTGAAGAGAGGAGATATGGCTCATCAGAGTGATTTCAGGCAAGGAGTTTCCGAAAAAGCATGTAGCGGTTGAGGTACGACACGCCGACTCTGTAGGATACATGTCCTCGCCTGTTCAGACCACAAAATCGAAGTTAGCAGCCGTTTTCTATATAGCGCTGCACCGGCACGCCTTTCTTCATTATTTACTGGTTTGCGCCCATTGCTCGAGTGCTTGTAGCACTGTTTTGCGAAGCCGTTTGATCTAGTCTCGCGCAGGTTGCATATTTGCTTATTTTTCGCCCCGGGAGCTGTAGAACGCCGTGATCACGTTATGTCCAGGAAGTCGACTTCTCTTCCAAGGTCTCTGTGGGAAGCAGATTTCGAATTCATGATAGCTGCTCTTAACTTATAGCACAATAATCAAGCGGGTGTATGTTTAACAGTTCGAGGTGTGTGGAAAGTACAACCAGATCATATGGTAGTGCCTCAAAAAATGATGCACTGCAATGTCACAAAGTGAATCGCATTTCATGTTGTGCATCATGAAGTCACGCGGTAGTAAGGGATAATTTCAAGCCTGGTGAAGGCTATGTGTGTGCCACGTGCACATTTAAAGATGTGTGAACTTTTCACCGAAATTCTGCACGGAACAATACGAAGGCGGAACACTGTTCATTTGTGTGGAGAGCAGCACTTGGGCCGCACAAGCGATTCCGGGACTCGATTAGCCACGTCCTTGTTGTTACAGGTGGAGTTAGACACACCATATTATACCACTGTTTTTGATTAGTCTTGTTGTGTGCAGTTAGGATAGGGTCGATGTTTTAGCTTTTGTATTTTTGCGCTGCTCCTCCCCGAAGGCACGCCGCGGCGTACAAACACGTCCTCAGCTTCCCCTCGCCAAGCGTGTGACATGCGAGACAAGACGAATGCGAGGCTCCACTTGATTTCATGGAAGTGAATCTGCGCGCTGCGACAGTTTTCGGAAGTTGTCTGGTTCGAACGCGTCGTGCGTGTCGCTGCTGGACCGCGCAGCAACCAGACGCGAGCGAGTGCTGTGGGCAATTGCTGCACAGGGTACACCTTGTGGTGGTCGAACAAAAGCGGATTTCCTTGTATTATGCCTTTCCAGCTGGGCTTTTCGTTTCTGTCTTGCGTATGTGCACTCTACGTCGGTCGTCGAAAAGAAAGTACTGCACGAAGGAGCTGAATGAGCAGTCCCCGCACGTGACCTAAGAGTCACGCGATCTTTTAGGCCCTGCAAGAACAGGTGTCTTGTAGACTTCCGAGAGTACGGAAGAGATGCGTTGAAGGGCTCGTGAAAATCTATTAACTAGAACTAGAAAACGCGCACGAGCAATAGATATGCTATCAGTCGTCTCCGCAACGGAAAATATTTAAGCTACCTTCATTAGCACTGAACATATGGGCGACCGAAAATGATAATACCCTCAACACAGCCCCTGCCGGGCCGGCGCACAAGAAAAAGGGAAGTCGCGACTGTGCCCCAACATGCCCTGTCTCACCCGCGTAACTTGGGAGCCTCCGATGAGCGGGAGCGCACAGCAAGGCCAAATGACGTCATAGGTGAGGTTTGCACACAGGGATGTGTGTCCAAATCGCTTGCGAGCAGTCGCCAGGAGCACTTTTTAAAAATTATTTCTAGATCATTATAGGATTCTCGGAAAGTTTTCAAGTTCGACTTGAACATTACACCACTATGGATTTCTTGCATTAGAATATTACGGCAAGCAGCATTTCAGAGACCCTTTAGGTGACGAAATGGAAAGATGTTAAAATAAAAAAATGCTTGAAGTGTCTTTCTTTAAAGCAGCATACCATTTTTTAGTAGCCCCCATAAGCAGTGAGGCACAGTGGGGGAAAATCACATTATTCCTTCTGCGCAATAATAACTGCTCAGCAAGTCGGTGGCTTGTCTTATTAACGGCAGCTGATCTTGGCATCAGTCCGATGTCAGCCGATGTTAAGGAGAAAAATTTATTTTAAAATATAAAATTTGTTTACAGTCTGATGCCAAGGAGGAAAATGATGTGGGTTTGAACCGTGATGAGTTAGGAAAGAGAAAATCTTCCAAGTACGCTGAAAGAAGGGGAATTGAGGTCATGAGAGGCCTGAGCGAAGACGGTACAGGTACAGGTGCGCTGGGGTGATAAAGGCTTTTGTTCGCGAAGAATGGGATTCAGATGCGGTGAGGCAAGGGTGGAGCGAAGGGAGATTGGTGAGCTAGGCATAGCCGAAACTGTTTGTAATTGATCCAGATGGCGCGTTTGTAGTCTAATGTGCCTGAGCACGGGTAGATGGGCTGACCCGGAGCATCGGCGGCACCCGGTACTTAATGTCGCGGGCGTACTGATTAACAAGGTCATTTCCGGCAAACGTTGTTGTGGCCGCAGGTACAGTAACAGTCAGGGTATTTACATGAACCCAACAAAGTCGGGTCGAGTCGGCCTGCCATGCTGAAAACCCACTGTCTGGTTCAAGTCGAGTCGGGTTGAGTCAGCCCGGCTGGATGAGGTAGGTTGGCTCGACACGACTCGCTGGGCGATGTTGACGCGTCGGGCCAACACCACCTAGACCTAGGTGGTTTGGCCGGGCGAGCGCCTCCTCTTTTGCCACCTTGCTGGTCAGGAAGCAGCAGGGGTCAGGACCCTGAGCAACACCACCTAGACCGTCTGCGAATTCCTCCTCTTCCTTCTCTCCCGCCTGGGCCTAGTTCGCTTGCTCGAAGCAGGATGTTGCAGAAATCGCGGCCCAACCGGAACCTATGTACAGTGGAACAGTTCGGTCTTTCTTTGATACTGCCGCTCCTCCACTGCCACCAACGCACTTCCCCCTTCTAGTGACGTCCGTCACGCGAAAAACTTGAATTCTTCGATGAACAGACGATTTACCTTTAAAGCTGTGTCAGTGAAGATCGTGGCCGATAATGACAGTTAGTGGTAATAGTGATAGTAATAAGTGGTAATGATAGTGACAGTGATGATGACAGTGCTAGTGACGTCAGCGCTCATGACCGACTGCGACGTCATCACTCGATGACCTCATCGGCCACGACCGGACGGGATGTCATGAACGGATGTGATGCCATCATGACGTCACATCTGATCATGTCTAATAACCGAGGCTGACGTCATCGTGACATCACTTCCGGTCATGAACGATGACGTCACCAGGCGATTCACGCATATACGAAGCTGACCCCGCCAGCAGTCCGATCCGGGCGTCCGTGCTGCGCTTTTCATTTGGCGCTTAACCGAAACGCCGCACCACACAGCATACAGAAGCAGATGCAGTAAAGCAGGCATCAGCGGCGTTTCAAATTGGTTTACAGGAAAGAAAAGGCGGCCCCGCCGGGGTGGTGCAGTGGTAAGACGCCCGACTACTGTGCCGGAGTTCCCGGGTTCGAACCCGACCACGGCGGCTGCGTTTCGATGGAGGCGTCCGTGTGCTGTGCGATGTCAGCGCACGTTAAAGATCCCCAGGTGGTCGAAATTACTCCGTAGCCCTCCACTACGGCTCCCCTTTCTCTCTATCCACTTTCACTCCCACCTTCATCCCTTCCCTTACGGCGCGGTTCAGGTGTCCACAGAGCAAGTGTGACAGATACTGCGCCTTTCCCTTCCTATGAACCAACCCAACCAACCCAACCAAAGGCGCAGTATCTGTCACTTTCCCGCGGACACCTGAACCAATGGAGTTGTGGCTGTAGGAAGAAGGAAAAGAAAATGCACGGGTCTGCTACTGGCTCTGTAGCTGAGCCACCTCCGCTGCCTAGTGTGGACAGCAGAGAATATAGAAAAGAAAGAAAAGCAAGAGGGAAAGAAAGACGCGCGCCGCAACAACAGCCGTCGTCCACCACCAACGGTGGCGTGTGCAATGACGGCCTAGAACAGATAAAAATTCGGCGCCAGGCTAGCCCCCGCCGCAGGCGGCGGTGACTCACCTGTACCAAGCCCATCAGGGGAGAGCAAAAAAAAAAAATGAACCAATGGAGGAAAGTGGTAAGTGAAAGAAGAAAGAGAGGAAGCGGTGCTGAGTAGTGGAGGGCTTCGGAACACCGCACTATAATAGGCGAGGGGTGCGGTAATAACTCTGAGCAAGCGTACTCATGATTCCCCATACTAAATATCCCTAATAAGGATGTTCAGTATAGGCTGAGCCTATTTTTCAGGGGAATGGGATAATAGCGGGGTGCGAGTGCGCATGTTCAGTGTTATTACCGCACCCCCCCCCCCCCCTCCTGCCCATTCATCGCAGCATTCCGCGTATTGTCTTCCCCCCTATTCTAAGTCTCCCTATTTAAACTCCCAGAGTCAAAAATGATGACAAGTGAGAGGTAGGGACTCCTCGCTTAGTAAGCCCGCCTCCTGAAGGCTGCCATCTGGGTTTTCTGGTTTGTTTCTTGAACAGACACTGGACTGCATACGCCTGTATTTGAAATCTGGTATACCGCGTCACGAAGCAACCCCGTTGTCGCTTGTATATTGGTATGGTAGTGCAGTGTGTGGTTTTATGGCTCTGTAATGAGAACTTTGTGTCCTTGTTCAAATAGTGGCTCATTGTTTCAAAAAATTTTCTTTACATCAGGGTTTTTATTATTGACCAAGTACAGCGCGAATAGCAATAAAACGAGAACGCAGTGTGAACTAAGCCACGATACGAGAGAGGAACCAAACGCCGGAACTACAACACCGGCTTGACCGCGTGGCCCTACCGGTGCTCCTGGAAAACGGGCGAAATAAACGCTCTCCGGAAACCTCGGGGCCGTTGTATCTTTGTATAATGTATAATGTCTCCCTCGCAGCAAGCTCACGTATATGCATTGCCACCAACGTGCGTTGCAAATTTGAAAGACGAGCAGTTGTGTGCACTGAAAATGGAGGTGACAAATCAGTACAAGGAGTGCTGGCGGCCCGCGGGCACCTGGCTAGCTGCGCACGGGAACCGCAGCGTTTACCGCAGCGGCCGCCCCGCTGAGACCGACGACACCCTGCTGAGCGGCAACATTCGTCGCCGCCTTTTATGAGTCGGCGCCACCTCTCAACGCTGGCGCCGCTGCAGCCGCAGTATGCCTCCATAGCCGTAGTAGTTGGTGCCTTTGAATCATGCCGCAGCTTTAGAGGGAGTTTCCCTGCTGACGTGCAACTCGCACGACAGACGCGTTCTTCTGACGCAGACGACGACTACGTACCACGGCCGCGTGATGATGAGGATGATGATGACGACGTGGCCGTCCCTTTCAAACGGGTGGGCGGGTGCCGAAACGGGTGTCGGGGCCAGTGTGAAGGAAAAAAAAAAGCACTCGAAGCGAAAATGTTGGGACCTATGCTGCGCTGTCTGGTGACAGCTGCTTGAACGGGAGCTGGCGTTCTATCCAAGCGAGCTCTTTTAATGTCCTTATGTACAAGTTATTTGAGTTAGAATAAAGCCTGCTAAATTAGCAAGAATTATTTGTTTTCAAGGAGAACAGAAGAGCTCGAGCTCGGCGAGTGCCCCCAAGCTTGCATGTTATCCGGCGAAGGGCGTTTGGAGTGCTTGAATTATAATCAATAAAACAAGAATATACTGAACCTAGAAAACACAACGCATAAGCACGTCGTAATCGCGCTACACTCATCCGTTTTTTGGGTGAATGAGATCAGCTGCGGTCGTAATTAGACGATCCCCATTGCAACGGTTGCCCCCCCCCCCGGTTGCCCTTATAACTTAGCGATGGTTTCTTCGCCCACGGCGGCCAGTGCATAAAACGTCACTTATGTTTGTTGCTCTCAACAAGCTCCTCTCATTTGTACGCTCTGCCATATATAAAAACGATATGCCATCTCGGACGCCTTTTGCAATCTGCCATGGTGGAGGACAGCCTCCGATATTGCACGCTGTCGGGCGTTGCGCGCGCTCGAGATTGTTGTTGCTCATGCCCGTATATTTCTCCGTGCCTTGCTGTACACGGAAGGGGCGCAAGGACGCTGAGGCAAAAACAGTAAGGGCACTTGATCCGAGAACATTTCTGTTTTTAATCCGCAATAGACCCTTTGCAAACCTCTGGAAGTCAGCTTCTCTGCGCAGCAAAAACCCCTTCACCATGGCGGCCAGACCCGTTTTGGGGGCAGAAGCTGGGTGCAGCGTAGAATAGTTCCGTGCCAAGCCTGATGCCATGCATGCAGCCTGGGGAGCAGAATTTCTTCGCTTTTGAAAACGAGGAGGAAGCACACGGGCGGGAGAGGCGATATGAATGGCACTTGCGAGTACCTGCATGGCTTCCCCGATTGCCTCTTAATATCATAATTGCGGCAACAACAGGCAAAGTGGTGCAGGAAATGGACGTGACCATTATTGTCTCAATAGATGCCTCCTGCACTGCACCCAACTTTGGATCTCAAAACAGGTTTGACAGCCATGGTGCGGGGGGTTCTTGCTGTGCAGAGAAGCTGACTTCCAGAGTTTTGCAAAGGGTCTATCACTGACATCCGCGACAGAAATGTTGCAACACCATCGCCATGGGTTCATCGACAGCATCGCAAGGCGCATTTTTCTTTTTCTCGTAAGGTCGCGAAAGAAATTAGGACAAAAGCATTTTGTAGGTACCAAGATAATATCACCAAAACCCTTTACATTTTTTTTTTTTTTTTTTTTTTCACCGTGGTTCGGTGTAAAGTGCTTCAAATAACATTCTCGCAAGGGGCAATCGTAGCCCGCAGTTTTGGTGCGGCCGCGGCTTGTTTTAGTTACCGCTGCTATCGCTATACGACTCAATGTTTTAGAGCATGATTAATTTTTCGTCCGAACATTTGTTCTGCTTTAGCGAGGCTAATGACGGAAATAGTGGCGAATGCAAGTGTTCAGACTTCGCACCAATCGCACGAAACGTTTGAGCTACACGCTGTCAATCATTGCTCTTCTCGTAACGTGTTTGACATTTCGTGCTTCTTGTTTCAGGTAAGGCATGCAAAGCTGGTTACTTGGAGAGCGACGGCATGAAAGTAGCGGTTTCATCTTGCGGCCCATCAGAAGCTTCGTCTACTATAGACGCGGGTAGGCCACGCGAATTTTTCGCTCTTCTAGAGCACCTGTGAACACACATGTGAGCAGTATAGTAGTAATCAGGTAGCCTGCCTTTACTGAAAGAAAAGACGTTGCAGAGTTTAATTCACACTGTAAACAATGTCTGGTCACCTCTCCTTAGAGGCAGTGGCTCAGCGGTTACGCTGCTCGGCTGCGGACCCGAAATGACGCCGATTCGAGCAAGGCCGCGGCTGTCGCATTTCGATGGTGACAGGAGGAGGAGAAAACATTTATTTACGATGATATGATTTGGGAAGGGAGGTGCGTTTCGTTGTGGAGCTGAGTGGCAGACCCTATTCCGGGACGCCATTGGCCGCCGCCGCTGCCCGAGCTCTCTGGACCAGGACAAGCTGGGCCTCCAGGTCCGAGCTGGACAGGGCCGCCTCCCAGCCCTCCCTAGTTGGCTGTTTTATAGCTTTTATTTTTCTATATTGCTGGCAGGCCCCCACCATGTGGTATAGGTCAGCATACTGCCCCCAGAATTTGCACCTATACCCGTGAATGTCGGGTCCCTGTGTTTTAGTATGGTGGGATTTAGAAAACACCCGGTTTGGAGCCGTCTAAGGTGGCACTCCTCAGATCTGTAGAGACCTTTGGGCGGGTCCCAGGAGTGCCCTCCTGCAGAGGCGTAAATAATTTGTAATGTCCGCATCAGTTATGAGCGGGATTGGTATGGTTGCCTCAGTAAAACCGGAGGATTGAGCGGAACTCCGGGAGAGGAACGCTCTCGGGCAGCCGCGTGAGCGGTCTCGTTCCCCTCCACCCCCTGGTGGCCGGGCACCCATATAACCTGTTTTTTACTAGTAGCCGAATCTGAATTTTTCGTATGTGCCAATAATATTCTGCGGGCGAGTGGCGCTATCCTACCCCGCACGTCATTCCACCAAAAGTGGAAAATACGTTTCGGAAGTCCAGGTAGCATCGCATACGGCGTATGCTTAGTAGGTATACTTAGCGTATACTTAGCGTAGTAGCGTATACTTAGTAGCGTATACTTCGACTATCATTAAAGTGATAGCCGAAAAAGAAGGAAAAGAATATTGCCGGCCGCGACCAGTTGCTGTCTAAGGGAGAAGATAGCGAGGAGAAGTACAGAGAGGGCGTTAGCAAGAAGGGTGGAGGAAACTTAGTACATATACTTCGAATTAGTCATTTCGCTATATGCTGAAAATGCAGAGCGTTCTATAGACGTTCCGAAATGAAACTCTCAGTAGCACACTCGATCGACCTCCCCCGCTGTCGAATAGGAGACGTAGATAGATAGATGGATTTATTGAAAGGAAAAGGCAGAGAGGTTGGCCCGAATAATTCAAATCTGGCCTGCTACTCTGCACTGGGGAAGGGGAAGGAGAGAAGAAAGAAGGTCATGATGGGTGACGATGTGGGAGAAGGCATATGAAATATATATACAGACACAGCAGCTTGCTTTACAAACGTGAATCAAGTCCGCTGGCGCTCAAATAACGGCAAAGAGCGCGCACTGCCTGGACGCCCTTCCCCTTGTCCTGCCAAGCGCCCAGCAGCAGTTCCTCCGACAGAGGCCTCTTGTCTAAACGCTTCAAGGAAGCAGCTAGCACATTTCTTTCGTTCGCATACTCTGGGCACACCAATAATACATGGTCCACAGTCTCTGGGATGCCGCAAGTTAAACATTCCGGTGAGTCCAGCTGTCCAATTAAATGTAAGTACTTGCGCGTGAAAGCCACGTTTAAACGAAGTCGATGTATCAAGCATGTCTGATGACGCGGAATATCACGCGGAACATAAAATTTAAATGTTCGATCAAGCCTTCTTAGACGGATGTGTCGGGAGTCTGGTTGAGCCCAGTAAGCTGCTGTAGCAATATTCATATAACTCTTTAGAAGACACGTCGTATCCGCTCTTGAAAAAGGCACAGCTGTTTGGAAGCCATTGATGAGTGCGCTTTTCGCTTCAACATCGGCCTGCTCATTCCCATGGAGGCTGCAGTGGGCAGGAATCCATTGAAACATTATCGTGTGGCCTTGCAGCTGGGCAGATGTGATGAGATCCATAATGTTTAGTGCCAGGGACTGATAGGCAGTGTGGCGTAAGAAGTTTTCCAAAATTTGTAATGCAGTCTTCGAGTCCGTGAATATACACCATTTTTGAGGTGGTTCCCCACATATATAGCGAATAGATTCTCGAATGGCTACAAGTTCGGCAGCGGTTGATGTAGAGGTATGTCCCAAAAGGAAATGCAGAGTCGTTTTCCGAGCTGGTATGACCACAGCTGCAGCGGATGCCTGTGCTGACACAGATCCATCAGTGTATATGTGAATATAACTGGGATATTCTGACCAGATGTGTGCCAGAGTGAGTTGTTTGAGTCCACTAATTTGTACCATTGATTTCTTTAGTATTCCGGGAACACGAAGGTGCACAAAAGGTTTATCCATCGTCCATGGTGGTTGGGTGGGATGATATGGGAGGGCATATCCTGTCGGTACTTGCGACTGATGGCAGCGGAGTGCAGTTGTAAAACTGCAGTCCGGCCTCTCATCCAGAATCTTGCTGAGTGGGTGAAAACGGTGTCTTGTAAGTGCTCGTAAATATACACGAAGTGGTTCGTGTGACAAGTATATGGACATTGGGCGAGCGTGTGCCTCTTCAATTGTGCCTTTGTTAGAGGTGCATCTGGGCAGTCCAAGGCATATTTTCAGTGCCTGCGCTTGCACGCTCTCTAAAGTCCGCAAGCAGGAAATGCTCATACTAGAGAGTACTGGGAGACTATACCGGATGTAGCCAACAAACAGAGCCTCGTAAAGGCGTATTAAGGAGCGCTCAGTTGGACCCCATTTGATGCCAGCTATGTAACGAAGTACATGGCAAAAATTAATTAGCCTCTTCTTCACCATAGCAATATGTTTCGACCAAGATAGTCGGTGGTCAATAATTACTCCCAAGAATCTGTGCCTGGAGACGTATGGTATTACGACTCCATGAAGGGTAATCGGGTAGCGGCTGACACATTTTCCCGTAAACGCGATCACTGCACACTTTTCTGCCGCTAAAAATAAACCTTGACGCCGTAAGTACATCGATGTTAATGACACAGCTCGTTGCAGTCTCGCACGTAGTTGTGGGCGCGTCGAACCAGAGGCCCAGATGCAGATGTCGTCAGCATATGCACTGATGTGGATGTTAGTTGGCAGTTCACTCACCAGGCCAATTAGCGCAACGTTAAATAAAGTTGGGCTGAGAACTCCTCCCTGTGGAACTCCACGACCGACCTGAAAGTGGGTAGTATCTCCTTCAGGCGTAGTCATGTAAACAGAACGGCCGCTGAGGTTTTATTCGTTTCTGCGTGGCATCCTTGTACAAGCAATCGTGTTCGGTCGGGGTCGACAGTACTCCGTGCGAATAGCAGTTTTTTAAGGTCATGGCGTACTATCCACTGAAAAGCTTGGGAAGGTACGAGACAGGCGTTCTCTCTCTCTATCTGAGAGAATATTTGCTTTACAGACGTTCAGGGTTGTCCGCACTTAGTTGGAACACGGTAGCTGCCTTCAAACCGCCATTGAGGCCTATGCGGCCGCATATCGACGCAAAGCAGCGCGAGCTCAGAGGCACCTGGAGGTGGGTCTTCGCACGAACTGTCGCTTATAGCTACATTACGCGCGACCGTGTTCAAGCTAAGAGTAGTCGACCATGAGCAACTCGCTGCGCAAACGCAGTGTTCAGCGCGAGTTGAGTCAAGTCAGTGCGCGCGAAGCGCTGGCGTAATCAACCAGACGTGTAGATCGATGCACATTCGAGGAAACTGTTAAGCAGCCTTTTTCGCTTTTTTTAGCTCTTGTCGCTGCTCCCTGATTATTGCGCAGAGATGCAAAATTAATGTTAACTGCTCGTATACGCATTGTACACGTCATATCGCACGCTGCTGAATATTTTGCGGAGGCAAGTTTGGGAAGGTTATTGCACTATAAATACAACGTCAAAGTCGCTGTCTGACATTTACCTATTTTTCTCACAGCTGACGTGATCATATCATGTGGAACGGGAGCTCTTCTTTTGAGGAAAGCTGGCACTAAGGCTCACCAGAAGCACGAAGCTGCAGTGACATTAACGTAAGTCATCGCGAAGTAAATTAATGGACGAGAAGTATGGGGCACAAGCGAAATGGGAATTCCAAGAGTTGTACCGACAAACTTTTTTGGGCCTATTTCCCTGCAAGTGAGAAAAGCCATAATGTTGTAGACTGCACCGCTTCAGTAAAACAAGTGCATTAACAGGGAACACTTGAAAAATGCTTTCTGGTCAGCTAAAGCTTACCTGACTGTTTTTATTTTTTTTATCATATACCTTTAGCAGCCATACCTTGAAGGTAGTTTCCCTTCTTCAGTGACTATTGACCTCTCTCTCCTCTATAACAAGCAAGGACATCAGCATATCTGAACCCAAACCTAGTGACTCAAATCGTATTTTGCACTATACGGACAAAGGTACCCACTGAGAGAAAGAACGCCACGAACCAGCGGTATAGCGGTACCACGCACTCCTGGTGTGCTCCGGCCGGACTGAGGTGCGCATGCGCGCGCGTGCCACCGCTGCCGTCAAACCAGCAGCACCGGCTGCACCTGTCCCCAACAGCCGGCACGGCCTGCCGACGGGTTAGAAGGGCTCGGAAGCGCAGCGCAGTAGTCGCGCGACCAAACTTCAGCTTGTATTCTCTACTCAGAAGACGCCGCTGTGAGTTCACGGACTTCAATATGCCGTCCGTTCAAAGGTCTACGTCTACACGTAGGCAGCGGCAAGAACGAACGGAGCTCTTTTCGGTTGGTTATCGCCGTTCATATTCATCCCAAATGATAACAAGCAGCGACGCTGCGAGTCTGGGTCATCTTATCAGGAGCATATTTGGACGAGGTGAAGCACAATAAGGCCTCATATCTGTGCTGAGTAAGGTTGTTAAATATCCAAAGGGAGCACTTTTCCCCGAGCATTAGTATTTCACTCCTAAAGAGCTGAGCACCAGGCTGGGTGAAATCGTGTACCCACTGAAAAACCGATGGGTACTCCGCGGCAGCAGAGATCGAATCTAATACCTCCCGAAATCGAAAGCCCTACCACCTGCTGGTCAGTGTGCCGTACTCTATCACCCATCGTACAAGCCTTGTTTACATTAACGGCAGAAAATGTTTGTACATTGCGTAGTGTTACGGGCCTCCTCAGCGTACTCTTACACCGTCATGCTTGCTCATTATGACATCGGGTTGGAGCATAACTCTTCTCATACCATGCTAACTAGATAAGCAGTGTTTTTAAAAGGAAATAGCTTCTATTGGAAGCCGAGTTTATTGACAAATCAGTCGCATGGCTAACTTAATTATATGACCCGCGCCATTATGAGAAAACTACGTCGATGAATATCTCGTTATGATTGCCTGTGGAGTGAATAGAAGCCGTACATTTAGACGCATGTGAAATAGTTTGGGCAGCGCGTCCGCACGTGTCTGGGTTACAGGACCTCTCCAGAGCAGGCACGTGGCGTACCACAAGTGCGTGGTTGACTCGCAAAGATTTACGGCTCTCGAAGGAGACTGTCGCGAGCGCCGCCGACCCCAGCATGGACTGAGATAAAAGAAGGCAGCAGCAACCCTCGCCGGCTGGCGAGAGGCCGGGTGCTCGAGGTGGCGATCAGCATTGCAGATGACGTCGCGGTTGACGGGCACCCAACGCCTCGCCTGCCTCCGCTGCCAGCCAACCAGTTAACACGTCGAATACACGGCAGCCCGGCAGCGTGTGTACCTTCTTCACGTGGCCCAGACGTGCGCAATACAAAACTCTACATATTACTCGAGTTCGTCAACTCGGCATGTTCCAAGCGAACACCGCCGGCACCGTATAGCGTTGAGATGGCGAACCTTGAGTCTCGATGATTTCGGCTAAAGAGAGGGGAGAGGACGATACAGCGAATAGCGCAACGCCGTCTACACTACTTGTCTGGACCCCGCCCCGACACCCTGCCCACCTCTTGTTACTCTCTTGTTTATGTCACATCTGAAAGCCTACGAGTAAAAAGACCATGCTCGAAAATGTGGTTGAAAGTACCAGAGCTGCTGTGTCTTCTTGTACCGCAATATATGCGGCATCACGCCTCGGCATCGCAATAGGGCAAACGCCTTCGGATCAATTTGCCTATTTTCGTCACGTCCTTGGGTGCCACACAGCAACAAGCTTCAGGACACCGAGGCTTGTTTTAGTTGCATTTCGGGGAGAGTTCTAAATGCCGGGCTTCAGGGGTGGGGCGACGTGCGATGCCATGATGAGACGGTGGGTACGTATACCGGTATCGTAGATAGGAAGAACTTTTTTTTTTCTTTGACTCGTAAGGGGTTAACGGGTGAATCTCCGTAGTCCAGGATTCCCTTAGCATGGAAACTATCCGTGCCCATTCGACTAGCATTTGTTACCCGTCCTTCTGCATCGTACTCATATGCAGATATGACTGAACTCCTTTCGCACCAATTCTACGCACCGTAGTTCAGAACAAGCGTATAACTCAGCTGCCTGAAGTTTGGGGGAAAGCAAAGTATTCATTGCATCTCGTAACCGCAGCAGACTACAGCGGTTTTTAACCTATTACGGTTTGGATACGCGCTCAAGCCATTATATAATTGCACAGCACTGACTGCAGTAGGACTTAGCTCATTCCTAGTTCAGATCTAGCTTTCTGACGTAAAGATAATTTTTTTTTACTTGATGTTTTCTTATCTTCGCTATTGTTTTCTCAACGTTCCTTATGCATTTGTCTCCCGCTGCTAGCTAGCACTGTGGCAATACGTCTACAACGATCCCTGTAATTTGGTCCCTGTTCAACGCGCGTCTAATTGTTACTACACATAACGGTACTATGATCATGGCCCCGTGTTCACGTTCCCGCTAATTACGGCGGCGACTGTACACACGGCTGACGTCTCATCGCCTTCAACCTCGGCCGAAGTAGGCCTAACGTATCCGGGGTTTCCTCAGAATCGGAAGGGCCGATGATGATTGAGTCGTGACGCTTTTGAAAGGAGCCGAGTACGTCGTTGCGCGCGCTCTCTATTCGTGGCGGCGTCTTGATTGCGGTGCATGCGTGGTGCGGTGTAAATCCAAGCGCGCGCAGCGCGTTTGTCCGCAGACTCGAGTAAATTGTCGGCCCAGCCGCGCGGGTCGGGCTTCTTGCTCGCTATCCTGATGGATGATGACAGCCGACCGGAAACGCCGCC